>NW_027015325.1:0-11744 GCF_036934945.1 Oncorhynchus masou masou
AACAAAATAAATAAAGAGGGAAGGAGAGAGCGAGAGAGAGAGGGAGAACAAAATAAATAGAGGGAAGGAGAGAGAGAGAACAAAATGAATAAAGAGGGAAGGAGAGAGAAAGAGAACAAAATAAATAAAGAGGGAAGGAGAGAGAGAGAACAAAATAAATAAAGAGGGAAGGAGAGAGAGAGAGAGAGAGAGAGAACAAAATAAATAAAGAGGGAAGGAGAGAGAGAGAGAGAGAACAAAATAAATAAAGAGGGAAGGAGAGAGAGAGAGAGAGAACAAAATAAATAAAGAGGGAAGGAGAGAGAGAGAGAGAACAAAATAAATAAGAGGGAAGGAGAGAGAGAGAACAAAATGAATAAAGAGGGAAGGAGAGAGAGAGAGAACAAAATAAATAAAGAGGGAAGGAGAGAGCGAGAGAGAACAAAATAAATAGAGGGAAGGAGAGAGAGAGAGAGAGAGAAAGAGAACAAAATAAATAAAGAGGGAAGGAGAGAGAGAGAGAGAGAGAACAAAATAAATAAAGAGGGAAGGAGAGAGAGAGAGAGAGAGAGAGAGAGAGAACAAAATAAATAAAGAGGAAAGGAGAGAGAGAGAGAGAGAGAACAAAATAAATAAAGAGGGAAGGAGAGAGAGTGAGAGAGAGAACAAAATAAATAAAGAGGGAAGGAGAGAGAGAGAGAGAGAGAGAGAGAGAGAGAGAGAACAAAATAAATAAAGAGGGAAGGAGAGAGAGAGAGGAGAGAGAGAGAGAGAGAGAGAGAGAGAGAACAAAATAAATAAAGTGGGAAGGAGGGAGAGAGAGAGAGAGAGAGAGAGAACAAAATAAATTAAGAGGGAAGGAGAGAGAGAGAGAGAGAGAGAGAAAGAGAACAAAATAAATTAAGAGGGAAGGAGAGAGAGAGAGAGAGAGAGATAGAGAGATAGAGAGAGAGAGAGGGAGAGGGGAGAGACAGAGAGAGAGAGAGAGAGAGGGAGAGACAGAGAGAGAGAGAGGGAGAGGGGAGAGACAGAGAGAGAGAGAGAGAGAGAGAGAGAGAGGCAGGTGATAATAAAGTAGAAGACTGTGGCTGGTAATTCTGCTATGATGATGAATAGATAGATGACCCCTGACCCCTGACCAAACTGACAGCTGACAGTTAAAGGCCCAGTATGTAGTAATAGTTTGATGATGTTGACAGTTGAAAGGTATTCTGAAGATATATTGCTGTGGAAAAAAATGTTGTTGCTTTTGATGTAAAACCACACCTGTCTTTTGACTTACTCACAGTTTCCATCTGCCTAAATAAGATGACACTAACGCTTAGGCTTTAGCTCATTGGGATAACACAGTCGAGGAACACAGGAGACCAGGGTTTGAACTCACTCGGTCACACACCATGTTACTCAATGACTCACAATGCACTGGGGATAACTACGTTTTCTGGGTTCAAAGGTTACAAGAAGACAAATGCTATTTCTGCAACGGTGCATTCTATATTAAAAGTCATACATATTTCACTAGGTTTCTCTCTGTATGTTTAGAGTACAGAGAGAAAGAGAGCAAGCGAGAGCGAGAGAGGGAGGAAGTGAGAGAGCGAGAGAGAGAGCAAGCAAGCGAGAGAGAGAGAGAGAGAGGAAGTGGGAGAGGGAGAGCGAGAACGAAAGAGACAGAGATCAAGAACGAGAGAGAAAGAGAGTATACAGCAAGATGTTTCTCTCTCTTCCCTCCACTCTCCTGTTGTTTTTCAATCCTGTGAAACACCCCCTTGTGTCCGCTAGCATCCCATCCATTAGGCCAGTCAGGTGGAGTAAACACGGGAGGCAGCAGTGCCCTGTGGCTTGTTCTGGTTCCTCACTTTGAAACACTGTTTATTTTACAGTCCAACCCTACATACAGAAAATAATTCACATCCCTTGATGTATTCCACGTTTTGTTCTGGTTACAGCCTGAATTCAAAACGGATTGTTTTTTTTCAACCAGCTACACACAATATCCCATGATGACATCACAATACCCCGTAATGACATCACACTACCCCATAATGACATCACACTACCCCATGATGACATCACACTACCCCATAATGACATCACACTACCCCATAATGACATCACACTACCCCATAATGACATCACACTACCCCATGATGAAATCACACTACCTCATGATGACATCGCACTACCCAATGGTGACATCACACTACCCCATAATGACATCACACTACCCCATAATGACATCACACTACCACATGATGACATCACACTACCCCATAATGACATCACACTACCCCATAATGACATCACACTACCCCATAATGACATCACACTACCACATGATGACATCACACTACCCCATAATGACATCACACTACCCCATAATGACATCACACTACCCCATAATGACATCACACTACCACATGATGACATCACAATACCCCGTAATGACATCACACTACCCCATAATGACATCACACTACCCCATAATGACGTCACACTTCCCCTTAATGACATCACACTACCCCATGATGACATCACACTACCCCATGACGACATCACACTACCCTATGATGACATCACACTACCCCATAATGACATCACACTATCCCATAATGACAAAGTGAAAACATGTTCTTAGACATTTCTGCAAATGTATTGCATCTGGCTACTCCTACAAACCCCTACCCCGGCCAACAGCTCGGCACCCCCCTCAGCAACTTGCCCTGGATCGTCATGGATGAACCTCAGCTGGTCATGGATGAACCTCAGCCACGCTCAAGGTCCTAAACGACATCATAACCGCCATCAATAAAAGACAGTACTGTGCAGACGTCTTCATCGACCTGGCCAAGGCTTCTTATCGGCAGACTCAACAGCCTTGGTTTCTCAAATTGCCTCCAACTACTTCTCTGACAGAGTTCAGTGTGTCAAATCGGAGGGCCTGTTGTCCGGACCTCTGGCAGTCTCTATGGGGGTGACACAGGGTTCAATTCTCTGGCCGACTCTCCTCTCTGTATATATCAACGATGTCGCTCTTGCTGCTGGTTATTCCCTGATCCACCTCTACGCAGAGGACACCATTCTGTATACATCTGGCCCTTCTCTGGACACTGTGTTACCTTCTTGGTGACAACAACAAGTGTTAACAACCCTCCTTCTTGGTGACAGGGGGCAGTATTTTCAGGTCAGGATGAATTCCCAAATTCAACTTCCTGCTACTCATCCCCAACAGATAAGATATGCATGTTATTAGTAGGTTTGGATAGACAACACTCTGGAGTTGCTTAAACTGTTTTGAATCATGTCGGTGAGTATAACATAACTTATTGAGCAGGCGAAACCCCGAGGACAATACCATTCAGATTTGTTTCTTTTTTGGGGTCACTCTCTTTTTCAATGGCTTTCATTGGGAATCCAGATTTCTCAGGGACCTTCTTGCAGTTCCTATCGCTTCCACTGGATGTCAACAGTCTTTAGATAATTGGTTGAGGTTTTTCCTTTGTGTAATGAAGAAGTAGGGTCATCTTGAACAAGGGTCACTTGAAGTGTACTGTTAGAGGCGTGTGACCAGAAAGCATGCTTGAGTTTGTTTTCTTCCTGTATTGAACACAGATCATCCCGTCTTCAATTTGATCGATTATTGACGTTAAAAAATACCTAAGTCGTATTACAAAAGTAGTTTGAAATGTTTTGGTAAAGTTAACGGGTAACTTCGGCTTGTCACCAAAAGCACTCACAAACTTCTACAGATGCACAATCGAGAGCATCCTGGCGGGCTGTATCACCGCCTGGTACGGCAACTGCTCCGCCCTCAACCGTAAGGCTCTCCAGAGGGTAGTGAGGTCTGCACAACGCATCACCGGGGGCAAACTACCTGCCCTCCAGGACACCTACACCACCCGATGTTACAGGAAGGCCATAAAGATCATCAAGGACATCAACCACCCGAGCCACTGCCTGTTCACCCCGCTATCATCCAGAAGGCGAGGTCAGTACAGGTGCATCAAAGCTGGGACCGAGAGGCTGAAAAACAGCTTCTATCTCAAGGCCATCAGACTGTTAAACAGCCACCACTAACATTGAGTGGCTGCTGCCAACACACTGACACTGACTCAACTCCAGCCACTTTAATAATGGGAATTGATGGGAAATTATGTAAATATATCACTAGCCATTTTAAACAATGCTACAATGCTACCTTATATAATGTTACCCTACATTATTCATTCATATGCATACGTATATACTGTACTCTATATCATCGACTGCATCCTTATGTAATACATGTATCACTAGCCACTTTAACTATGGCACTTTGTTTACATACTCATCTCATATGTATATACTGTACTCGATACCATCTACTGTACCTTGCCTATGCTGCTCTGTACCATCACTCATTCATATATCCTTATGTACATATTCTTTATCCATACACTGTGTATAAGACAGTAGTTTAGGAATTGTTAGTTAGATTACTTGTTGTTGTTATTACTGCATTGTCGGAACTAGAAGCACAAGCATTTCGCTACACTCACATTAACATCTGCTAACCATGTGTATGTGACAAATAAAATTTGATTTGATTTGATAATTTGTAGTCACGTTGCTCAAGTTGGAACCGTGTTTTTCTGGATCAAGCGTGCCAAATAAATGTTCATTTTGGATATATATTGTGACGATTCTCCCACTCTGTCTGCCGTATTCTGTCTTTGTTCTTGTTTCCTTATTAGGATGCCGGTAGGCGAGTTGGGAGGTCGTCAGCTACATGTGTAGGGAAACACCTGGGCCAGGTGTGGTGTGTCCCAGGATAAATAGACCTCTTCCACATTCATGGAGGAGACTCTCCATGAGACACCTTTGTAGATTGTGGTGTGGTTCTTGGTGGCATTTTGTTTGTTTGCATTGGCACATTTCAACACCCTGCATTATCACATTCATGCAAAACACTCACTTACACTACTGATTACTGATTACACACACCATTGTATATTTTCCTTAGTTGCTTTGGTTAATAAATATATATTTTGTTACTCCCCTTATCTCCACGTTGTCTCCCTTTGTTACGTGGCTTTGAGCCGGTTCGTGACAACATAGACGGAATTAATCAAACAAAAGGACCATTTGTGATGTTTATGGGACATATTGTGTGCCAACAAAAGAAGCTCGTCAAAGGAAAGGCATTAATTATATTTTTATTTTGCGTTTTGTGTCGCGCCTGCAGGGTTGAAATATGGTTTTCTCTTTGTTTACGGAGGTGCTACCCTCAGATAATAGCATCGTTTTCTTTCACCGAAAAGCATTTTTGAAATCTGACATGTTGGCTGGATTCACAACAAGTGTAGCTTTAATCTGCTGTCTTACATGTGTGATTTAATGAAAGTTTGATTTTTATAGTAATTTATTTGAATTTGGTGCTCTGCATTTTCCCTGGCTTCTGGCCAGGTGGGACGCTCGCCTCCAAATGAGTTTCAATGCCATACAACACTCCTTCCGTTGCCTCTAACTGCTCTTAAATGGTAGTAAAACTAAATGCATGCTCTTCAACCGATTGCCGCCCACCCGACTAGCGTCACTACTCTGGACGGTTCTGACTTAGAATATGTGGACAACTATAAATACCTAGGTGTCTGATTAGACTGTAAATTCTCCTTTCAGACTCACATTAAGCATCTGCAATCCAAAATTAAATCTAGAATTGGCTTCAATTTCGCAACAAAGCCTCCATCACTCATGATGCTAAACATACCCTCGTACAACTGACCATCCTACCGATCCTCGACTTGACGATGTCATTTACAAAATAGCCTCCAACACTCTACTTAGCAAATTGGATGAAGTCTATCACAGTGCCATCCATTTTGTCACCAAAGCCCCATATACTACCCACCACTGCCACCTGTATGCCTCGTTGGCTGGCTCCTCGCTACATATTCGTCACCAAACCCACTGGCTCCAGGTCATCTATAAGCTTTTGCTAGGTAAAGCCCCGTCTTATCTCAGCTCACTGGTCACCATAGCAACACCCACCCGTAGTACGTGCTCCAGCAGGTATATTTCACTTTCATCCCCAAAGCCATCACCTACTTCGGTCGCCTTTCCTTCCAGTTCTCTGCTGCCAATGACTGGAACGAATTGTAAAAATGACTGAAGTTGGAGACTCATATCTACCTCATTAACTTTAAGCATCAGCTGTCGGAGCAGCTTACCGATCACTGCACCTGTACACAGACCATCTGTAAATAGCCCAGCCAACTTCCTCATCCTCATTTTGTTATTTTTTGTTTGTTTGCTTTTTATTTATCTTGCTCCTTTGCACCCCAGTCTCTCAACTTGCACATCATCATCTGCACATCTATCACTCCAGTGGTAATGCTAAATTGTAATTATTTTGCCATTATTTCCTATTTATTGCATTACCTCCCTAATCTTACTACATTTGCACACACTGTACATATACTTTTCAATTGTGTTATTGACTGTACGTTTGTTTATTCCATGTGTACCTCTGTGTTGTTGTTTTTGTCGCACTGCTTTGCTTTATCTGGCCAGGTCGCAGTTGTAAATGAGAAAATGTTCTCAACTGGCCTACCTGGTTAAATATGCTAGGGGGCAGTATTCGGAAGATCGGATGACTGAGGAGCCCAAAGTAAACTGCCTGTTACTCAGGCCCAGAAGCTAGGATATGCATATAATTGGTAGATTGGATAGACAACACTCGGACGTTTCCAAATGTGTTAGAATAATATCTGTGAGTATAACGGAACTGATATGGCAGGCAAAAACCCGAGGAGAATCCATCCGGACATGTTTTTTTTTTAGGTCACAGGCCATTCAAATGCTTGTCTATGGAATATTCTATGGAATTCCACCCAGATTGCAGTTCCTAGGGCTTCCACTAGATGTCAACCGTCTTTAGAAAGGGTTCCAGGCTTGTTTTTTGAAAAATTAGTTAGCAGTTGTTGTTTTTCAAGGTGGCTCTCATTTTGACTGTAGTCTTGAGGCGTGTGTGGATGAGGGTTCGCACCTCGTTATTTATCTCCGGTATTGAACATATTACATTCCGTCTTAAATTGTATTGTTTATTTCCATATCAGGGTACCTGAGGATTGTTAGAAACGTTGTTTAACTTGTTTGGATGAAGTTTATTGGTAGCTTTTGAGATTGCTTTTTCTGCATGTTGAACGAGTGGAATGGGTGGATTACTGAATGCAACACTAAACTGGGATATAAAGAAGGACTTTATCGAACAAACCACCATTTGTTGTGTAGCTGGGACCCTTGGAATTGCAAACAGAGGAAGATCTTCAAAGGTCAGTGATTTATTTTATCGCTATTTCTGATTTTTGTGACACCTCTGCTGGTTTGGACAATGTTTTTAATGCTGGTGTATGCAGGGCGCAGTCCTCAGATAATCGCAGGGTGTGTTTTTGCCGTAAAGCCTTTTTGAAATCTGACACAGCGGCTGGATTAACAAGAAGTTATGGTTTTAAACGATGTAAGACACTTGTATTTTCATGAATGTTTAATATTACGATATTTGTATTTTGAATTTCGCACTCTGCATTTTCACCGGATGTTGTCGAGGTGGGTTGGTGGTTGCTAGGAGAGGTTATTATTATTATTATTATTATTATTATTATTAAATAAAGGTGAAATAAAAATACATTGAAAAAAAAGTAGAAATATCTAATTTACATAAGTATTCACACCCCTGAGTGTTTAGCATCACCTTTGACAGCAATTACAGCTGTGAGTTTCTCTGGGTAAGTCTTTAAGAGCTTTACACACCTGGATTGTACAATATTTACACACCATACGTTTTAAAGTCTTGCCACAGATTTTCAAGATGATTTAAATCAAAACTGTAACTAGATCACTCAGAAACATTCAATTTCGTCTTGGTAAGCAAAATATTTAGCCTTGTGTTTTAGGTTATTGTCCTGCTGAAAGGTGAATTCATCTCCCAGTGTCTAGTGGAAAGCAAACTGAAACAGGTTTTTCACTAGGATTTTGCCTGTGCTTAGCTCTACTCGTTTTATTTCACACTAAAAAAACTACCTAGTCCTTGACGATGACAAGCATGATTACATTTACATTTAAGTCATTTAGCAGACGCTCTTATCCAGAGCGACTTACAAATTGGTGAATTCACCTTCTGACATCCAGTGGAACAGCCACTTACAATAGTGCATCTAAATCATTTAAGGGGGGGTGAGAAGGATTACTTATCCTATCCTAGGCATGATGCAGCCACCACTATGCTTGAACATATGAAGAGTGGTACTCAATCAATACTGAGTTCAATAAACTTTATTTATATTGTTGAATTTTGATCTAATGTTTTATTCAGTTCTACTGGCTGCACTGTCTGCAATGTGGATTTTCTCAGCCCAACAGATGTCTCTCTCCGGTAGGAAGGGAGCTGACTTCATAGAGTCTCCTCTCAGCCCAACAGAAGTCTCTCTCTGGTAGGAAGGGAGCTGACTTCATAGAGTCTCCTCTCAGCCCAACAGAAGTCTCTCTCCAGTAGGAAGGGAGCTGACTTCATAGAGTCTCCTCTCAGCCCAACAGAAGTCTCTCTCCGGTAGGAAGGGAGCTGACTTCATAGAGTCTCCTCTCAGCCCAACAGAAGTCTCTCTCCGGTAGGAAGGGAACTGACTTCATAGAGTCTCCTCTCAGCCCAACAGAAGTCTCCCTCCAGTAGGAAGGGAGCTGACTTCATAGAGTCTCCTCTCAGCCCAACAGATGTCTCTCTCTGGTAGGAAGGGAACTGACTTCATAGAGTCTCCTCTCAGCCCAACAGAAGTCTCCCTCCAGTAGGAAGGGAGCTGACTTCATAGAGTCTCCTCTCAGCCCAACAGATGTCTCTCTCTGGTAGGAAGGGAACTGACTTCATAGAGTCTCCTCTCAGCCCAACAGAAGTCTCCCTCCGGTAGGAAGGGAGCTGACTTCATAGAGTCTCCTCTCAGCCCAACAGAAGTCTCTCTCCGGTAGGAAGGGAGCTGACTTCATAGAGTCTCCTCTCAGCCCAACAGAAGTCTCCCTCCAGTAGGAAGGGAGCTGACTTCATAGAGTCTCCTCTCAGCCCAACAGAAGTCTCCCTCCGGTAGGAAGGGAGCTGACTTCATAGAGTCTCCTCTCAGCCCAACAGAAGTCTCCCTCCGGTAGGAAGGGAGCTGACTTCATAGAGTCTCCTCTCAGCCCAACAGAAGTCTCTCTCCAGTAGGAAGGGAGCTGACTTCATAGAGTCTCCTCTCAGCCCAACTGATGTCTCTCTCTGGTAGGAAGGGAGCTGACTTCATAGAGTCTCCTCTCAGCCCAACAGAAGTCTCTCTCCGGTAGGAAGGGAGCTGACTTCATAGAGTCTCCTCTCAGCCCAACAGAAGTCTCTCTCTGGTAGGAAGGGAGCTGACTTCATAGAGTCTCCTCTCAGCCCAACAGAAGTCTCCCTCCGGTAGGAAGGGAGCTGACTTCATAGAGTCTCCTCTCAGCCCAACAGAAGTCTCTGGTAGGAAGGGAGCTGACTTCATAGAGTCTCCTTCTCAGCCCAACAGAAGTCTCCTCCCAAAGGAGCTGACTTCATAGAGTCTCCTCTCAGCCCAACAGAAGTCTCTCTCCGGTAGGAAGGGAGCTGACTTCATAGAGTCTCCTCTCAGCCTAACAGAAGTCTCTCTCCGGTAGGAAGGAGCTGACTTCATAGAGTCTCCTTCTCAGCCCAACAGAAGTCTCTCTGGTAGAAAGGGAGCTGACTTCATAGAGTCTCCTCTCAGCCCAACAGAAGTCCTCCGGTAGGAAGGGAGCTGACTTCATAGAGTCTCCTCTCAGCCTTAACAGAAGTCTCCCTCCGGTAGGAAGGGAGCTGACTTCATAGAGTCTCCTCTCAGCCCAACAGATGTCTCTCCAGTAGGAAGGGAGCTGACTTCATAGAGTCTCTCAGCCCAACAGAAGTCTCCTCCGGTAGGAAGGAGCTGACTTCATAGAGTCTCCTCTCAGCCCAACAGAAGTCTCTCCGGGTAGGAAGGAGCTGACTTTCATAGAGTCTCTCTCAGCCCAACAGAAGTCTCTCTCCGGTAGGAAGGGAACTGACTTCATAGAGTCTCCTCTCAGCCCAACAGATGTCTCTCCGGTAGGAAGGAGCTGACTTATAGAGTCTCCTCAGCCCAACAGAAGTCTCTCTCCAGTAGGAAGGAGCTGACTTCATAGGGAGTCTCCTCTCAGCCCAACAGAAGTCTCTCTCCGGTAGGAAGGAGCTGACTTCATAGAGTCTCCTCTCAGCCCAACAGATGTCTTCCAGTAGGAAGGGAGCTGACTTCATAGAGTCTCCTCTCAGCCCAACAGGAAGTCTCTCTCTGGTAGGAAGGAGCTGACTTCATAGAGTCTCCTCTCAGCCCAACAGAAGT
The DNA here is from genome assembly GCF_036934945.1 of Oncorhynchus masou masou. Lineage (NCBI taxonomy): Eukaryota > Metazoa > Chordata > Actinopteri > Salmoniformes > Salmonidae > Oncorhynchus > Oncorhynchus masou. Next base: position 10,380 of record NW_027015325.1, read on the forward strand.
CTCTCTCCGGTAGGGAAGGAGCTGACTTCATAGAGTCTCCTCTCAGCCCAACAGAAGTCTCTCTCTGGTAGGAAGGGAGCTGACTTCATAGAGTCTCTTCTCAGCCCAACAGAAGTCTCCCTCTGGCAGGAAGGGAGCTGACTTCAGAGTCTCCTCTCAGCCCAACAGAAGTCTCTCTGGTAGGAAGGGAGCTGACTTCATAGAGTCTCCTCTCAGCCCAACAGAAGTCTCTCTCTGGTGGGAAGGGAGCTGACTTCATAGAGTCTCCTCTCAGCCCAACAGAAGTCTCTCCGGTAGGAAGGAGCTGACTTCATAGAGTCTCCTCCTCAGCCCCAGAAGTCTCTCCGGTAGGAAGGGAGCTGACTTCATAGAGTCTCCTCAGCCCAACAGAAGTCCCCTCCGGTAGGAAGGGAGCTGGACTTCATAGAGTCTCCTCTCAGCCCAACAGAAGTCTCTCCGGTAGGAAGGGAGCTGACTTCATAGAGTCTCCTCTCAGCCCAACAGAAGTCTCTCTCCAGTAGGAAGGAGTTGACTTCATAGAGTCTCCTCTCAGCCCAACAGAAGTCTCCTCCGGTAGGAAGGGAGCTGACTTCATAGAGTCTCCTTCCTCAGCCCAACAGAAGTCTCTCCGGTAGGAAGGAGCTGACTTCATAGAGTCTCCTCTCAGCCCAACAGAAGTCTCCCTCCGTAGGAAGGGAGCTGACTTCATAGAGTCTCCTCTCAGCCCAACAGAAGATAATCTCTTTTCTTTCACATGCACCTTCAGCCATAACAAGCCTATATGCAGCTTAAATCATATTGATAAATATTCTGACATGCAAGTCATTAAGTGCTCAAATGCGTATAGATTCTGGGATCAATTACTCCACGAAACATTACAGTGAACTTACATCTGCCTGCATGTTTTAATTCAGCCTGAGATGGGACGTGGGGCTGTCATAAAGCCCTTTGTGGTGGGGGAAAACTAATTTGATTGGCTGGGCCTGGCTGCGAAGGCCAATCATTAGGTCTAATAGGTTTATTTCCACCTGACTGGATTTCCTTATACGAAATGTAACTCAATAAAGTCTTTGAAATTGCTGCAATGTTGCGTTTATATTTTAGTTCCAGCACCTAACTCAGGTTACTGGGCAGACTGAGCTGGCAAATGCGTGTTGTCTGGCTGATGAATGCCACCATAAGACTGTAAATTGCCCCCCAGCTTTACTTGGCCAACACCCAAACCTCTCCTATGAGCCAGAGCCAGTCAGAGTGTGATCTATTGGCAGGGAACACAGAAGTGGCCCCATTGCCTGTCCCCTCGCTCTCTCTCTCTGCTGCTGTTTCTCTCTCCTTCCCCCTCTCTCTATTTCTCTGCCTCCCTCT
>NW_027015326.1:0-10000 GCF_036934945.1 Oncorhynchus masou masou
TTGTCAGGACCCGGTTTCGAACCTGGGTCTCCGGAGTGAGAAACAGTCACTTAACCAACTGAGCCACGAATAGACAGCAGAACCCAGAAGATGAGGCAGACACAGCAGTACTTAAGACGGTGTATTTAATAAAGAAAAAATCCTAAAATAAAAAATGGCAAATCCAAAAGGTGGAAGGTAAAACACAAAAAGACCTAAAAAGAAACTCACCAAAACTAAACAAAAACAAAAAAACAGAATACCACAAGAACGTTACCCGGAATCGACAAGAGCACACAGAACACTAGGGCAGGGTGCTAACATACAAACACAGAGCACAGAACTGAGGGAAACAAAGGGTTTAAATACAATCAGGGGAAACGAGACACAGGTGCAAACAATAATGGGGATCAAGGGAAAAACACAGGGACAAAAAGCACAATGGGGACATCTACTGACAAACAACTGGAACAACCCTGGCCAAATCCTGACAGAATCCCCCTAGGAACGGCTCCTGACGTTCCTACCAGCTCTCTCAGGGTGGAGGACCCTGAACTGACGAATGAGGTCAGGGTCCAGGATGTCTTTGGCAGGAACCCAGGAGCGCTCCTCAGGACCGTAGCCTTCCCAGTCCACCAGATACTGCCAGGACCGCTGCACCCGGCGGGAATCCAGTATCCGGTGGACGGTATAAGCCGGCTGGCCTCCAATGACACGAGGCGGAGGGGGAGGTCTGTCTGCCGGGACAAGGGGAGAAAAACAACAGGTTTTAACAAAGACACATGAAATGTGGGATTAATCTTAAGGGATCTGGGTAAGTGTAGGCGATAAGAAACTGGGTTAACTCTCCTGGCAACCTTGAAGGGACCGATGTATTTTTGGGACAGCTTGCGAGACTCCACCCGTAGAGGTAAGTCTCTTGTGGAGAGCCAGACTCTCTGGCCGGGGCGCAGGGTAGGCCCGGGACGGCGACGTCTGTTGGCTTGTTGTTGATACCTCTGTGAGGAACGCATCAGATTAAGACGGGTCTTCCTCCCATAAGCCGACAGCGTCAGGCGAATCTCAAGGCTGAAGGCACTCTGACTTCTGCCTCCTGGTCCGGGAACAATGGAGGAGCATAGCCAAACTGACACTCGTGCGGGACATACCAGTGGAGGAGGAGGCGCAAGGTGTTGTGCGCGTATTCGGCCCAAACAATGAGGATGACCATGTGGACGGGTTGTCACGAGTCATACATCGGAGGGTGGTTTCCAGCTCTTGATTCATCCTCTCTGTTTGGCCGTTGGACTCAGATGGTACCTGTAAATGAGCTAGCCGAAGCCCATGAGTTGGCGAAGGCCTTCCAGAACCTTGAGGCGAACTGGGGACCTCTGTCAGAAACCACATCTTGAGGAATGCCGAAGACTCGGAACACATGATTAATTACCAACTCAGCCGTTTCCTTGGCAGAAGGTAACTTAGTCAGAGGACGAACCTGGCCGCCTTAGAAAACCTGTCGATTATGACTAGGATAGTAGTATTGCCATGGGATGGAGGAAGTCAGTAATAAAGTCCAATGAGATATGGGACCCAGGGTCTGTGGGGAACAGGTAAAGGGGTGAAGGAGTCCTTGAGAGGCGGAGGTGAGAAGATTTGCCCTGGCAGCACACGGGGCAGGCATTGGCTTGAAAGTGGCAACGTCTTCTCTTATGGTAGGCCACCAGAACTTACGCTGGATGAACTCCAGGTCGACCTACGCCCGGATGACAGGTGAGGAGCGAGAGGAGTGCCCCACAGAAGGACCTGAGTCCTCACTGCCTTGGGGACAAACAACCGATTGGCAGGGCCTCCTTTAGGGTCCGGTTCGCTAAGCTTGAGCACGTCTCACGGTATCCTCCCAACTTGCCACGAGATCGGAGCCACAATCTTAGCAGCAGGAAGGACAGGCATGTCCGTGTCATCTCGAATAGCAGGAGCGTAGACTCGGGACAGGGCATCCGGTTTTGAGATTCTTCGACCCGGAGTCGATAGGTGAGGATAAACTGGAATCGATTGAAGAAAAGAGACCATCTAGCTTGTCTAGAGTTCAATCGCTTCGCCTGCTGGATATACTCCAGATTTTTGTGGTCCGTAAGCACTTGAAACGGGTGAGAAGCCCCCTCGAGCCAGTGTCTCCATTCCTTCAATGCCATCTTAACCGCTAGGAGTTCACAATCCCCACATCGTAGTTCCTCTCAGTCGGGGTAAGCCGGTGTGAGAAGAAAGCGCACGGATGAAGCTTCTTGTCTTCACCCCTCTGGAGACAGGACAGCTCCAACACCAACCTCTGATGCGTCTACCTCCACCACAAATGGTTCATCCGTAGTCGGTAGTATCAGGATGGGAGCAGAGAGAACGCGCTGCTTGAGTCCTTGGAAGGCCGTCTCAGCTTCTCTTCCCCACAAAAACCTTGCATTGCCACCCTTGGTTAAAGCTGAGAGAGGGGCTGCCACCAAGCTGAAGTTCTTGATGAACTTGCGGTAAAAGTTTGTGAAGCCCAGGAAACGCTGAACTTCCTTAACGGATTTGGGGGTGGTCCAATCCGCTACCGCCCCTACCTTCCTGGGGTCCATTTGGACTCGACCGGGTTCCACTACAAATCCCAGGAATTGTACTCGGGATGAATGGAATTCACATTTTTCCGGCTTAACGTACAGATGGCTGTCCAGGAGGCGTTTGAGTACTTGTCTGACATGCTTAGTGTGTTCTTGAAGGGAGCTCGAAAAGATGAGGATGTCATCCAAGTAAACGAACACAAATATGTTAAGCATATCCCTAAGCACATCGTTTATGAGCGCTTGGAACACCGCTGGGGCGTTGGTCAGGCCGAAGGGCATCACCAAGTATTCATAGTGACCAGTAGGCGTGTTGAAAGCGGTCTTCCACTCGTCACCAGGTCTGATCCGCACAAGATGGTATGCGTTCCGCAGGTCAAGCTTAGTGAAAACAACTGCTTCCTGGAGCAGCTCGAAGGCTGTGGCCATAAGGGGTAGCGGGTAACGGTTACGGACGGTTATGTCATTGAGTCCCCGGTAGTCGATGCAAGGACGTAACCCACCGTCTTTCTTGGCCACAAAGAAAAACCCTGCTCCCGCCGGGGAGGTGGATGGACGCATGAGGCCTGCTTCCAGAGAGTCCTTGATGTAGGTATCCATAGCAGCTCGTTCGGGTGGAGATAGGGAAAAGATCCGACCCCTGGGGGGCAAGTGCCCGGAAACAGGTCGATGGGGCAATCGTAAGATCTATGGGGTGGTAGCATGGTGGCCCTCTGTTTGCTAAACACCAGTTTGAGGTCATGGTAACACTCGGGAACTCGGGTCAGGTCGATGGATTCTAAAGACTCGGGAGTAGAACTCGGGGAATTCTGGAAAATACAAGTAGCTTGGCACGTAGGACCCCACTGCTTGATAGTGCCCACAGACCAGTCGATGTGAGGGTTATGGCTGTGAAGCCAGGGGTATCCAAGGACGAGAGGGAACTCGGAACAGGAGATCAAATGAAAGTTCATCAATTCCTGGTGTTGTGAAACTGAAAGTCTCAAGGAGGTAGTGACATGAGTGACAAGTCCAGATCCCAAAGGGCTTCCATCCAATGTAGTAACCCTCATGGGGTCACTTAGAGGTTCAGAGGGAACGCCATTCTCCTTCGCCCAGACACCATCCATGAAGTTACCTGCGGCTCCAGAGTCTACCAAGGCTTGAAGGTGAAGCTTGTGGTTGTCCCAGGAGAGGGTGACTGGAATGAGCAGACGGGAGTTGGACGGATGGGAGGAGGTTATGTTTCCCGTTACAGTTCCCCCCGGTCTGTACGGGACAGAGCGTTTCCCTGGAGCCCGGGACACGTGGAACGGAAATGGCCCGGTTTGCCGCAATATAGACAGCGTCGCTCCCTCATCCGGCGGTCTCTCTCAGCCTGGGAGATGCGTCCAATCTGCATGAGTTCCGGTGGAGCCAGTGATGATAAAGGTGGGGACTCGGAGCTGGGACTGATAGGGGCTAGAGGTCTACGGTTGAGTTCTCTCTCTCAGACGCTGGTCAGTAAGTGGGAGCCAACTTGATCAGGGACTCGAGATTGTCCGGTGGTTCCCAGTGGCCAGTTCATCTTGGATAGTGTCGGAAAGGCCTTTCAGAAAGCACACCGTGAGCGCCTCGTTGTTCCAGCCACTCGCTGCTGCCACCGTGCGGAGCTGGATGGCATAGTCCGTCACGCTGCGCCAACCTTGATGGAGAGTCAGGAGCTGTTTGGCTGAGTCAGAACCACTGCTTGGGCCTTGGCTTAACTCGTTTGAATTCCTCAGCAAAGGCAGAGTAGCTGGCACAGCAGGAACCATGGGCATCCACACAGCAGTAAGCAGGCCAGGGCTTTTTCCGACAGCAGGGTGATGATATGTCGATCTTAGACCGGTCGGTGGGGAAGCGACGAGGGTTGCAGCTCAGGAGAGAGAACATTGAGTGAGAAACCCTTTACAAGCACTTGGATCACCCTGAGAACCGTTGGGGAGGTGGAAGACGAGGTTCAGCCAGGGGGTTAACTGCCATGGGTACGTGAACTTGAGGTACTGGGACGGGAACTGTTGCCGGGGTAAGTCGATCAGATATTTGCTTAATGGAAGTCAGCATCTCCGACAGAAGATGAGAATGTCTAGCCATTAAGGCCTCTTGCTGAACCAGGGCGGCTTCGTGGCGTTGGACAGTCTCCTGGTGGTGGGACAGCGTGGCAAAAGGTCCTGGGAACTGGCTGCCTCTGGGTTCATTTTTGGCTCTGAGTTTCTGTCAGGACCCGGTTTCGAACCTGGGTCTCCGGAGTGAGAAACAGTCACTTAACCAACTGAGCCACGAATAGACAGCAGAACCCAGAAGATGAGGCAGACACAGCAGTACTTAAGACGGTGTATTTAATAAAGAAAAAATCCTAAAATAAAAAATGGCAAATCCAAAAGGTGGAAGGTAAAACACAAAAAGACCTAAAAAGAAACTCACCAAAACTAAACAAAAACAAAAAAAACAGAATACCACAAGAACGTTACCCGAATTGACAAGAGCACACCAGAACACTAGGCAGGGTGCTAACATACAAACACAGAGCACAGAACTGAGGGAAACAAAGGGTTTAAATACAATCAGAAGCGAGACACAGGTGCAAACAATAATGGGGGTCAAAGGGAAAAACACAGGGACAAAAAGCACAATGGGGACATCTACTGACAAACAACTGGAACAACCCTGGCCAAATCCTGACAATAGTGTTACAGGTTACAGTGTGCTACAGTGTTACAGGTTATAATGTTACAGGTTACAGTGTGTTACAGTGTTACAGGTTATAGTGTGTTACAGGTTATAGTGTTACAGGTTACAGTGTATTTCAGTGTTACAGGTTGAGAATAGTGTTGCAGGTTATAGTGTGTTACAGTGTTACAGGTTGTAGTGTATTACAGTGTTAAAGGTTATAGTGTGCTACGGTTTTACAGGTTGCGTGTGTTACAGGTTACAGTGTGTTACAGTGTTACAGGTTATAGTGTATTACAGTGTTACAGGTTATAGTGTTACAGTGTTACAGGTTATAGTGTTACAGTGTTACAGGTTATAGTGTATTACAGTGTTAAAGGTTACAGTGTTACAGTGTTACAGGTTATAGTGTTACAGGTTATAGTGTTACAGGTTATAGTGTTACAGGTTATAGTGTATTACAGTGTTACAGGTTATAGTGCATTACAGTGTTACAGGTTATAGTGTTACAGGTTATAGTGTTACAGGTTATAGTGTTACAGGTTATAGTGTTACAGTGTTGCAGGTTATAGTGTTACAGTGTTACAGGTTATAGTGTTACTGTGTTACAGGTTATAGTGTTACAGTGTTACAGTGTTACAGTGTTACAGTGTTCTAGTGTTACAGGTTATAGTGTTACAGTGTTACAGGTTATAGTGTATTACAGTGTTACATGTTATAGTGTATTACAGTGTTACAGGTTATAGTGTTACAGTGTTACAGTGTGCTACAGTGTTACAGGTTATAGTGTTACATTGTTACAGGTTATAATGTATTACAGTGTTACAGGTTATGGTGTATGACAGTGTTACAGGTTGTAGTTTATTACATTATGATCTTACAGAAGAATGAAATGTAAATGCAAGGTGATATCTGAAATTTATTAATGGCATGTAACACAGAGAATAGACCGACATGATCAGTGAATATATTCCATGTATAGGCTACAACGTTGGGAACACATGCTTGGTAACAACTACGTGTAGCTGTATACGACTTGCATCCTTGGCACCATAAAGTTACATAAAGCTACTCAATCCATAAGCTTCATTGATGTGATCCAGAGTGTCTTGAAGTCAATAAAACTGTCTATATTACTGAGGTTTATAGCAAGCCAGCCAGCCAGCTAGCTAATATAAACAAACATTATGTTTTTTATGAAACCCACCAGGGACACCAACAACTTCTGCCACATTCCTCCAAACTAATTTTTGTGTGTGTCTTTATACATAAAAGGGTGACAGAGTTCTGGGAACCCCATCACGGCAATAATCAATTCCTCCCCCACTGCTCTTGTTAAATTCTAGCGATGGACACACGTGGAAACAACAGAACGTTGATTGATGGAACTAAACTTTATATTTTTGACCGAACGGAATACATTCTAGCAGGACCCCTACACCAACCACTGTGGCTTGTCATCGCCCAGCGTTAGCTAGACTATTTACATCCACAGTTTCACAACAAGACAGGCTGTAACGGCGTTCTTCTTTAGTTGAAAGAGAGTCGGACCGAAATGCAGTGTGTAAGTTACTCATGTTTAATAGTGAAGACAAACAAACGAACTATACATGAAATAACAAAATAAATACGAAAACAACAAACAGAACGTGAAACCTAATACAGCCTGACTGGTGCACACTACACAGAGACAGGAACAATCACCCACCAAATACAAGGCGAAAACCAGGCTACCTAAATACGGTTCCCAATCAGAGACAACGAGAATCACCTGACTCTGATTGAGAACCACTCAGGCAGCCAACTAATTAACACACACACACACCCCTAATCAGCTGCAATCCCAAACACCAAAAACCCCAATACCGAAAATACAATACATAATAACCCCATGTCACACCCTGGTCTGACTAACTAACAACTAAAACACAAAATACTAAGACCAAGGCGTGACACAGACTAGTTTGCTGGTTTTCTCAAGAGTCCTTAAAACATTATTAAACACCACTAATTAAAATGTCTAACTCATGTCAAAATGCCCATAAATCTACCTAGGTAAATAGGCTAATGTCAGCTTGCTTGTTAAATCACAATTTTCATAAATTAACTTTATGACAAAAAAATATGCATAATCGTTTCTCTACAGTAGCTAACGTGTTCACTGTCAACTGTACATTTGACAGGAATATGCGTGATTCTTTATGACGTTATAATCACTTACATTGCTTCCGTCCTAGGATTTTTGTCAACCATCTTCGCTGAAGAAAGTCTCCAGCCTTGGGTTGCATAACTTCAAAATTCGTCATGGAAACCACTTGATATGATTGGTCATCGCCCAGTGGTCGCCGTTAGCGATTTGCATAAATTTGGAAATGTTTATATTTTTACATTGCCTCCTCCACCTTTGCACCGCACAAAGGTCCCCTGCCCTCTGTGCTTCTCCGCTTTCCTTCCATTGAAATGAATGGGAAACAGTGTTTTACTGTAAGACATCCTGTGCTAGTGTACAGGCCGCTACCTATGAATTGTGATCAATGACATGGGGTATCAGTCTACTCAGTGACACTCAGCTGTGTATTGAACACTATTCTGAGGAAAAACAATACTGTGGATGTTTTGGAGTCTGATAACTCTGAGGGAGGACGTTGGGAAAAACTATCTTGGGTATTGAGTAGACTGATACCCCATTTAATGAGTCCCCAATCCTTAGGGTAAAGCTGTGCAGTGCCATATGAACGTCAATACACACAATAGGCTGCCTGGGGAGGTGATTTCACACAGTCACAACACGGCGTGTCAAATTAAAGCTTATTTAATGCATCAAATAGTGTTATTTGACCCGTATCTTGTTTGACATGCAAAGACCACGGAGTTCCATAGCAATCGGGGCTCTAGGATGACGGTTCAAAATGCTTTTCACATTCGCCTGTTTTCCCACCCCCATCCCAAAAGTTCCCAGTTGTTGTAAGTCCTGTGTGTTGCTGGTGAGAGAGTCAGGCGCAGGACAGCAGAGTTAAAAAAACATGCTTTACTGAAAAAGACAAATATACAAAGTAACATCTTGAGCACACACAGACGGAGCGAAATTGCACAAACAATCACTCACAAAAACCATGTGGGGAACAGAGGGTTAAATAATGAACAAATGATTGTGGGATTGATAACAGGTGTGTGAAACAAAGACAAAACAAATGGAAAATGAAAAGTGGATACGGCAAAAAAGAAGCTAGAAAGCCAGTGACTGCGGCCGCCAACGCCGCTTCGAACAAGGAGAGGGCATGTCAAGAAGTCGTGACAGTTATTTTGAACCGCACTGGAAGTCAGAGATTTCCGACTTGCCAGTTGTTTTGAATGGGGCAATAATTCCAACCCATACTACTAGCAATAAAAACTGATTCTCAGCAGCTGTACCAAGCTTGAATCGTAGGTAGCTAAAGCTAACTAACTAGGTTTCAATGTTAAATAATATTATTACACAGATCATACACATAACGCTAGCGAGCCAGGCAACGCAAACTAGCTAACTGTACACACTTTAACTTGCATTGAAAAATTACTTTCTGACAAAATTAAAAATGTATAATATCTGAAAATGTAGCTATCTAGAATCTAGAACTGAATGAATGACATCAACATTTTTCCTCCAAGTCACTGAGTGCTGGTCGTTTAGTTCCATTTACTTCCGTTTAGTTCGTAGTTACGTAGAAGACCACGAACAAGATGCTGTCAATGAGTTTTGGCAGAGGGAGCTACATGGAGTCGGTTATTATTCGATACTTGTAAAATAAAATCCATTATTTAATGCCTTGCACTTGTATGTCTTGTGTTATTAAGGCATTTTTATCTTTGGGTGCTAAAAGTAAAAAGTAGCATTTTACGCAACGTCCACCAAGGGAGCCATTGTTTGTTAATGGAGAAGGTGCAGCCCAGTCATTGCACAGCAGATTAAAACTTTTTAGGGACAGGCATCTTGCTAGCGGGACACCAGCTGACAACGTCTGGTGAAATTGGAGGGCGCGAAATTCAAATAAATTAATATAAATATTAAACATTCATGAACATACAAGTATCTTATATCATTTAAAATCTTAAATTCCTGTTAATTTAACTGCGTTGTCCGATTTCAAATAGGCTTTACGGCGAACGCAGACCATGTGATTGTCTGAAGACGGAGCCCCACATCAACATATTTTTCAATCAGCACAGGTTACATAAAATCACAAATAGCGATTAAGTTAATCACTTACTTTTGAAGATCTTCCTCTGTTTGCAATCCCAAGGGTCCCAGCTACAACATGAATGGACATTTTGTTAGATAAAATCCTTCTTTATATCTGAAAAAGTCTGTTTAGTTGGTGACATCGATTTCAGTAATCCACTCGTTCAACATGCATGTCCAAACAAGTCAAACAACGTTTCTATTTGATTCTCAGGTACTCTAAGATGTAAATAAACTATAATATTTCATACGGAAAGTAGTATGTTCAATAGGAAAGGAAAATTAATAAGCGCGCGCCCTCTCCCTCGCGCGCCCTCTCCCTCGCGCGCCCTCTCCCTCACACGCTGAAAGACTGATATTGTTTCCGGTGCTCTTCTCACCAAAACTCCAAATTCATGCTTGTTTTAAAAAAAATAAGCCTGAAACCTTGAATAAAGACTGTTGACATCTAGTGGAATCCATAGGAATTGCAATCTAATTGAGTGTATGTCAACTTCTGACCCACTGGGAATGTGATGAAAGAAAGAAATCATTCTCTCTTCTATTATTCAGACGTTTC
>NW_027015327.1:0-11743 GCF_036934945.1 Oncorhynchus masou masou
AAAGTATTGCCCCCTTGAACTTTGCGACCTTTTGCCACATTTCAGGCTTCAAACATAGAAGATATAAAACTGTATTTTTTTGTGAAGAATCAACAACAAGTGGGACACAATCATGAAGTGGAACGACATTTATTGGATATTTCAAACTTTTTTAACAAATCTAAAACTGAAAAATTGATGGCAAAAAAATACAGTTTTATATCTTTATTTTGAAGTCTGAAATGTGGCAAAAGGTCGCAAAGTTCATAAGAGGCTGAATACTTTCAAGCAAGGCACTGTATTTCCCTTAGAATACACAGACAATTAAGAAGAAAACCCATATCTACTGGGTGAAATTCCAGTGTGCCATCACAGCAACAACATTTCTGACCTGTTGCCAAAAGAAAAGGGCAACCAGGGTAGAACAAACACCATTGTAAATACAACTCATATTTATGTTATTTATTTTCTCTTTTGATAGAGACAGCGAGAGAAAGAGAGACACTTTCAACCCCCGAGTTCCATCTGTGCTTCATTCATTTATTAACACAATACAACCCAGGCAATATGATCTATACTTTTCATTTCTTTCTACAGTACTGCTGTAGCAGAGGCACACTGAGATCACAGCATATCATAATGATTCGCACATAATGATAAAGCCTAGTCATCCACCATAGCTTTGAGCAGAATGGCCTTAGCACCACTTCCAGAGTCCACTTCCCAGCTAGCACATTTGGTTTCCTGGAAGTTGTGGTACGTACGTTTTTGGTTCTCCATTGGTTTTGGGAATTAAGCCAATACGTTTCCTTACCAGTAAAATGGAAAGCTTTCTAAACGTTCTAGGAACGGAAGCACAAATGTTGCCTGGAACGTGAATCTATAGGTTCTGAGAATGTTTTACTCTGGATTCCTGACATTTTTCCTGGGAGGTTTTATGAACGTTCTGAGAATGGAAATTATAGGTCAGGGGTATTAAACACTTACACTATGAGGTCCAAAGCCTGCTGGTTTTCTGCTCTACCTGGTAATTAATTGAACCCACCTGGTGTCCCAGGTCTAGAGGTGAACAATAAAAACACAGTGGAACTGGCTTCGAGGTCCAGAGTTGAGTTTGAGGGTTATTTGAAGGTAACTATTTATAAAAAAATAACCCTTATAACATATTTTAATACCCATGTAAGTTGACTGAGAACACCCTCATTTACAGCAGCAGCCTGGGTAATAGTTTCAAAGAAGGAGGGATGAAAGAGACAATTAGAAGCTATTCATCCCCAGCTTCTATCTCCAGGCCATCAGACTGATAAACAGCTTTTAATATCCAGACCATCAGACTGATAAACATCTTTTATCTCCAGATTTCTCTCCCAGCTCTGATCACATTGGGGAGCCACTGCTGATCGCTTCGCCCTCAACTTCCGGATTTGTCTGCGTGATGCGCTGTTTGTTGCTACTTGGCTATCTCTGCAACTTTTCATCTTTGACTTTTTATACCAACATCTGGTTTAATTTCTCTGTTCTCGTTTTTTCATTCTTACTTATTCACCCCGGACACTTTGTCTGGACATGGTTAGTCAGGACCTCCACCAGACGAAAAAGCTAAGGAGTGACATTAACACTATGCCTTCTAATTGCAGTCGCTGTACTCATATACAGGAGAACTATCACCTTATGGTGAGGATAGCCATGTTGCCTGCACAGCTTCAGATGTAATCGTTAGGCAATTTAAGTGTAGGAAAGGATAAAAACGGCGTCTGTGCCACCAGTAAGTACTGATAGTAGTATAAATCCCCCACAGTCCCCGCAGCCGGCCAATTTACTCACTGGAAAGAAATGCTTTGGGCTCAACCAGTGTCACTCATTCAACCAAAACTTTCAACCCCATTAAGCAGCGAGTCGGAGTCAGAGGCCGAGCCGTCTCGGTCTCTACTCCTCCCGTCACGGGGCCCAAGACGCCGACGCCTCCCACCATTAGCTCAGACAAATTGAAAACCCATTGGCGACTCCATTACCTGCAATATTAGAATAAAAAATATTCATCCAGCGATCATACACTGTTTACCAGGGGGCAGGACGCGTAAAGGCTAATCTCAATGTGGAGCTGGCTATAGGCTAAAACTGGCGAGTGTAGGGATATGCTTATCCACGTCAGCACCAGCGATGGCTTAGGATGGAACAGTCAGAGGTCAACAAGCGCAACATGGTTTCAGCGTGTAACTCAGCTAGAAAGATGTCTCGGCATCGAGTAATTGTCTCTGGCCTCCTCCCAGTTAGGGGGAGTGATGAGCTCTATAGCGGTGCCTCAACTTAATCGTTGGTTGAAAATGACCCTCCCAAAAGTGTAGATAAGTGGCCCTTCTTTCTGGGACACACCCACAAACAGGACCAAACAGGACCAAGCCTGGCCTGCTGAGGAGTGACGGACTCCATCCTAGCGGGAGGGATGCTCTCATCTTATCTATGAACATAGAGAGAGAGGGTTCTAACTCCTCTAGGCTCCACAATGAAATAAGGTGCAGGCCAGGCAGCAGGCTGTTAGCCACCCTGCTAGCTTATTGGAGTCTGCCACCAGCACAGTCAGTGTAATCAACTCAGCTATCCCCATTGGGACCGTTGTCTGTGCCTCGATCTAGGTTGGGCAAAACTAAACATGGCGGTGTTCACCTCAGCATTCTCACTGGAATAAAGACCTCCATACCTGTCATTATTGAAAGAGATTGTGGTACCTCACATCTCAAAATAGGGCTACTTAATGTTAGATCCCTCACTTCCAAGGCAGTTATAGTCAATGAACTAATCACTGATCATAATCTTGATGTGATTGGCCAGAATGAAACATGGTTCAAGCCTGATGAATTTACTGTTTTAAATAGGCCTCTCCTCCTGGTTATACTAGTGACCATATCCCCCGCGCATCCAAAGACGGAGGTGTTGCTAACGTTTACGATAACAAATTTAAATTTACAAAAAAAAAAGACTGCGTTTTAATATTTGGAGCTTCTAATCATGAAATCTATGCAGCCGACTCAATCACCTCTTATAGCTACTGTTTACCTCCTGGGCCATATAAAGCGTTGCTCAGTGAGTTCCCTGAATTCCTATCGGATCTTGTAGTCGTGGCAGATAATATTCTAATTTCTGGTGACTTTAATATTCCACAGACTCACTCCAAACAGCTTTCGGAGCCATCATCGAGGTCTCCAGACCTACTCATTGCCACAGTCATACATCTAAATGTTTTTCCTCATAATCCTGGACTATCGGACCACCATTTTATTATGTTTGCAACCACAACAAATAATCTGCTCAGACCCCCAACTAAGAATCATCAAAAGCTGTGCTATAAATTCTCAGACAACCCAAAGATTCCTAGATGCCCTTCCAGACTCCCTCAGTTTGGATGAAAAGCATGCCCAGAGTAAATTGATTATAAACATCATTTGACATGTTTCTGCGAACTTTGATAGAACTTTTTTGACTTTTCGTCTGGATGTCGTGAGAGCGCTTTGTGCCTTTGGATTACTGAACTAAACGCGTGCAAACAAAAATGGTATTTGGACATAAAGAGGGAATTTATTGATCTAAACGAACATTTATTGTGTAACATGGAGTCCTGGGAGTGCCACCAGATGAAGATCATTAATTTAACTTTGTAAGGATCACGTAAGATTCTTCCCTTGGTGTTGAGAATTCTCCATACCACCACGCTGCCTTGCCAAAACAATGATGTGATTAGATTGTTAACGTAGCTAGAACGAGCTGTGGCTCAAAGCAGCCTCATAACTGTCATTTACACTTGCCATAGAGTTGAAATATCTCGCAAACATTTTGAATTGAATAACATTGCTTGTGAACTTCCGAGCTGTAATGATTTGACACTTTGGTTAAAGTCAGAGTACAAACGTATACTGGTAGTCATGGATCCTGCTGGTGGGTCTACATTCCAGGTGATGCGAAACAACGTATCACCTCACTGGCTTCTTCTCAGGCGAGCTCTTCATTTGGCTATTGCTGTTAAAACTTCTTCGGGATAGGGGCAGCATTTTCACTTTTGGATAAATAGCGTGCCCAATTTCAACTTCCTGCTACTCATGCCAGGAATATAAGATATGCATATCATTAGTAGATTTGGATAGTAAACACTGAGGTTTCTAAGAATGTTTGAATCATGTCTATGAGCATAACAGAACTTATGTAGCAGGCAAAACCCAGAGGACTTACCGTTCAGAATTTAATTTTTTTGGTCTCTGTCTGTTCACTTTCTCGTTGGGAAATGATATTTCTTAGAAACCTGTTTTCAGTTCCTACCGCTTCCACTGGATGTCACCAGTCTTTGGAATTTGGTTGAGGTTATTCATTTGTGCAATGAAGAAGTAGGCCATCTAGGAACTGGGTGACATTGTTGAGTGCGCAAGACGTGAAAAGTAGCGTCGGTTTGTTGTCTTCCTGTATTGAACACAGATAGACCCATCTACAATTTGATCGATTATTAACGTTCAAAAATACCTGAAGTTGTATTACAAAAGTAGTTTGAAATATTTTGGCAAAGTTTATAGGCAACTGTTGAAATATTTTGTAGTGACGTTGTGTTTTTGGAAGCTGTTTTTTTCTGGATCAAACACGTCAAATAAATAGACATTTGGATATACAGTGGGAGAACAAGTATTTGATACACTGCCTATTTTTCAGGTTTTCCTACTTACAAAGCATGTAGAGGTCTGTAATTGTTATAATAGGTACATTGTTATAATAGGTACACTTCAACTGTGAGAGACGGAATCTAAACCAATCACATTGTATGATTTTAAGTAATTAATTTGCATTTTAGAAGACAAATAATGTATAAGAAATGTTTCAGTCAGGTTTTTGTCAGGTTTTAGACCCCATTGTTTGAGACTGCACTCGTGAAGGTGGTAAATTATATTTTTAATGGCATCAGACCAAGGCTCTGAAACTGTCCTCGTGCTCCTTGACTGTAGTGTTGCATTACTACACTAGACCCTGATCTCTCTTTTGACAAACAATAATTTTTCAAGGACAGCTTTTTTCCCATATCCGTAACATTGAATCTAAATATTTTGACATCTTTTTGTCAAAACAATTCATGTTTTTGTCACTTCTAGATTAGACTACTGCAATAATCTACTCTCTGGCTATCCCGGATAAAGCACAAATTAAAATGAAGTTGGTGCTAAACATGGCTGCGAGAATATTGACTAGATCCCAGAAATGTGATCATATTACTCCAGTGCTAGCCTCTCTACACTGGCTTCCTGTTAAAGCAAGGGCTGATTTCAAGGTTTTACTGCTAACCTACAACGCATTACATGGGCTTGCTCCTACCTATTTCTCTGATTTTGGTCCTGCCGTACATACCTACATGTATGCTACGGTCACAAGACATAGAGCCTCCTTATTGCCCCTAGAATTTCTAAGCAAACAGCTGGAGGCAGGGCTTTCTCCTATAGAGCTCAGTCTTTACTGAAGACCTCTTCAGTGGGTCATATGATTGAGTGTAGTCTGTCCTGGGGTGTAAATGTGAACCGGCAAGGCACCGGAGCGATGAACTCCATTGCTGTCTCTGCCTGGCCGGCTCCCCTCTCTTCACTGGGATTCTCTGCCTCTGACCCTATTACGGGGGCTGAGTCATTGGCTTATGGTCAGTCTGTTTATATTTGGTGTAATTCTCCCTTCTTATCTGGTATCCTGTATCCTCCCTCTAATTCTCTCTCTGTCCTTCCCTTCACGACCTGCGCCTAGGACCATGCCTCCAGGATGACCTAGCCTGATGAGTCTGAGTCCTGGCTGTCCCCAGTCCACCTGGTCGTGCTGCTGCTCCAGTTTCAACTGTTCTGCCTGCGGCTAGGGAACCCTGACCTGTTCACCAGACCTACCTTGTCTCAGACCTGCTGTTTTCGAGTCTCTCTCTCTCTCTACCGCACATCTCGACCACTGAATGCTATGAAAAGCCAACTGACATTTTAATCCTGAGGTACTGACCTCTACAATCACCGTGATTATTATGGCCATGTACTCTTATCTCCACCCGGCACAGCTAGAAGAGGACTGGCCACCCCTAAGAGCCTGGTTCCTCTCTAGATTACTTCCTAGGTTCCTGCCTATCTAGGGAGTTTTTCCTAGCCACTGTGCTTCTACATTAAGAAGGGCTTTATAATTACATTTGATTGATTGATTGATTGAGGGACAGATTGGGAATTTAGCCAATTTAACACTCCTACTCTTATGATATGTACCATGGGATCCTTAGTGATCACAGAGAGTCAGGACACCCATGTAACTTCCCATCTTTAAAGACGGCAATGTCCCCAATCACTGCCCTGGGGTATTGGGATTTTTTTAATCAGAGGAAAAAGTTCTACTGGCCTTCCATCACCACTTTTGCAGATTTTTTAAATAATTTTTTTGTAGCCAGGTTCCTTAAATGTGCTGAGAATGTTCCAAAGACAAGCAACTATCCTACACCATTCCCAAGTAGACTGTATACTTAATAACCACACTCTCACCACGCTCTAGGAAACCTATGGATCTCAGAAGGTTATGTGCTAGCTGAGTCTTGCTCTGTCTGGCTACTGGAAAGAAAAAGAGAGGAACATTCTCAGCAACTGTCGGGAGCTGTGTCACACCCTCCTCTTCATGGTACATTTCCATGAGAGCGTTGTTGTTTCTAAGAGTTAGAAACGGCAGTCCTATAAACCCTAGGTTATGATCAAATCAAATCAAAGTTTATTTGGCACGTGCGCCCGAATACAACAGGTGTAGACCTTACAGTGAAATGCTTACTTACAGGCTCTAACCAATAGTGCAAAACAAAATGTGTGTGTGTGTGTGTGTGTGTAGATAAAGAAATAAAACAACAGTAAAAATACATTTGAATAAGGGAGAGAAAGAAGAGAGAGACAGACAGAGGAAGGTAGGGAAGGACAGGACAGGACAGGGGGAGAGAGAGTAGGGGGAGCGATGGAATGACAGAGATGAAAGAGGGGGAAAATGTTGTGTACGATGTGTATGCATGTGATGATACTGCAGTTTAGTGCTGACATGGCTCCAGTGTTATCCTATGGGACATGTCTGTCTGATAGATCTGCTGTTACGCTATAGGCTAGACAGGTAATGACGGACGCACACACACACACACACACACATACACACACACACACACACACACACACACACACACACACACACACACACACACACACACACACACACACACACACACACACACACACACACTCTGCTGTCACCACGGGGTAGCTAGAGTACTGACAGAAGCATAGATGAATAGATGGCTCCATCCCATGGCCATGACAGCAGAAACAGGGAGAGGTCCGGGTAATGAAGGTTGCCACATTGCCTCCACAGCGTGGGGGAGATGAGATTAACCCCCTCCATTCAGTTCCTACTTCTTTCCCTCCTTCTTTCACCTCTGTCATTCCATCGCTCCTTCCTACTCTCTCTCCTCCCCTGTCTTTCCTTCCTTCCCTACCTTCCTCTGTCTCTCTCTCCTTCCCTCCCTCTGTCTGTTTCTCTCTCTCCTTCCCTCCCTCCCTCTGTCTGTTTCTCTCTCTCCTTCCCTCCCTCCCTCTGTCTGTTTCTGTCTCTCCTTCCCTCCATCCCTCTGTCTGTTTCTCTCTCTCCTTCCCTCCCTCCCTCCCTCTGTCTGTTTCTGTCTCTCCTTCCCTCCCTATTTGCATCGTTCCAATCTGTTGCTCTGTCATCCCTCCTTTACCTCCTTTTCCCTCCCTCTTTCTATCCTGTGTGACTCTCTCCTTTTCCCTCCCTCTTTCTATCCTGTGTGACTCTCTCCTTTTCCCTCCCTCTTTCTATCCTGTGTGACTCTCTCCTTTTCCCTCCCTCTTTCTATCCTCTGTGACTCTCTCCTTTTCCCTCCCTCTTTCTATCCTGTGTGACTCTCTCCTTTTCCCTCCCTCTTTCTATCCTGTGTGACTCTCTCTCCTTTCCCTCCCTCTCTCTATCCTGTGTCTGACTCTCTCCTTCCCCTCCCTCCTTCTGTCCTGTGTGACTCTCTCCTTCCCTCTGCTCTGTCTGTTTCTCTCTCCTTCCCTCCCTCATTTGCATCCTGTGTCCAATCCTGTTCCTCTGTCTTTCCATCCTGTGTGACCTCTCCTTTTCCCTCCCTCTTTCTATCCTGTGTGACTCTCTCCTTTTCCCTCCCTCTTTCTATCCTGTGTGACTCTCTCCTTTTCCCTCCCTCTTTCTATCCTGTGTGACTCTCTCTCCTTTTCCCTCCCTCTTTCTATCCTTTGTGACTCTCTCCTTTTCCCTCCCTCTTTCTATCCTGTGTGACTCTCTCCTTTTCCCTCCCTCTTTCTATCCTTTGTGACTCTCTCCTTTTCCCTCCCTCTTTCTATCCTGTGTGACTCTCTCCTTTTCCCTCCCTCTTTCTATCCTGTGTGACTCTCTCTCCTTTTCCCTCCCTCTTTCTATCCTTTGTGACTCTCTCCTTTTCCCTCCCTCTTTCTATCCTGTGTGACTCTCTCCTTTCCCCTCCCTCTTTCTATCCTGTGTGACTCTCTCCTTTCCCTCCCTCTTTCTATCCTGTGTGACTCTCTCCTTTTCCCTCCTCTCTTTCTATCCTTTGTGACTCTCTCCTTTTCCCTCCCTCTTTCTATCCTGTGTGACTCTCTCCCTTTCCCCTCCCTCTTTCTATCCTGTGTGACTCTCTCCTTTTCCCTCCCTCTTTCTATCCTGTGTGACTCTCTCCCTTTACCCTCCCTCTTTCTATCCTGTGTGACTCTCTCCTTTTCCCTCCCTCTTTCTATCCTGTGTGACTCTCTCCTTTACCCTCCCTCTTTCTATCCTGTGTGACTCTCTCCTTTTCCCTCCCTCTTTCTATCCTGTGTGACTCTCTCCTTTTCCCTCCCTCTTTCTATCCTGTGTGACTCTCTCCTTTTCCCTCCCTCTTTCTATCCTGTGTGACTCTCTCCTTTTCCCTCCCTCTTTCTATCCTGTGTGACTCTCTCCTTTTCCCTCCCTCTTTCTATCCTGTGTGACTCTCTCCTTTCCCCTCCCTCTTTCTATCCTTTGTGACTCTCTCCTTTTCCCTCCCTCTTTCTATCCTGTGTGACTCTCTCTCCTTTTCCCTCCCTCTTTCTATCCTGTGTGACTCTCTCCTTTCCCCTCCCTCTTTCTATCCTGTGTGACTCTCTCTCCTTTTCCCTCCCTCTTTCTATCCTGTGTGACTCTCTCCTTTTCTCTCCCTCTTTCTATCCTGTGTGACTCTCTCCTTTTCTCTCCCTCTTTCTATCCTGTGTGACTCTCTCCTTTTCCCTCCCTCTTTCTATCCTGTGTGACTCTCTCCTTTTCCCTCCCTCTTTCTATCCTGTGTGACTCTCTACTTTACCTTCTGTCTTTCTCCTTCCCATCCCTCTTTGCCCTCCTTCTCTCCCTCCTCCTTTGTCGCACGCTCTCACCAGTGGTGTTAAGTACTTAAGTAAAAATACTTTAAAGTACTAATTACGTTTTTTTTCTGCGTTTTCTGTACTTTATATTAATATTTTTGACTACTTTTACTCCATTACATTCTTAAAGAATACATGTACTTTTTACTTCTAACATTTTCCCTGACACCCAAAAGTACTCCTTACATTTCTAATGCTTAGCAGAACAGGAAAATGGTCCAATTCCCCCACTTATCAAGAGAACATCCCTAGTCGGCCTGACTGCCTCTTATCTGGCAGACTCACTAAACAGAGAACATCCCTGGTCGGCCCTACTGCCTCTTATCTGGAGGACTCACTAAACAGAGAACATCCCTGGTCGGCCTTACTGCCTCTTATCTGGCAGACTCACTAAACAGAGAACATCCCTGGTCGGCCCTACTGCCTCTTATCTGGAGGACTCACTAAACAGAGAACATCCCTGGTCGGCCTTACTGCCTCTTATCTGGCAGACTCACTAAACAGAGAACATCCCTGGTCGGCCCTACTGCCTCTTATCTGGAGGACTCACTAAACAGAGAACATCCCTGGTCGGCCCTACTGCCTCTGATCTGGCAGACTCACTAAACAGAGAACATCCCTGGCCATCTCTACTGCCTCTTATCTGGCAGACTCACTAAACAGAGAACATCCCTGGTCGGCCTTACTGCCTCTTATCTGGCAGACTCACTAAACAGAGAACATCCCTGGTCGGCCCTACTGCCTCTTGATCTGGAGGACTCACTAAACAGAGAACATCCCTGGTCGGCCTGACTGCCTCTTATCTGGCAGACTCACTAAACAGAGATGCTTCGTTTGTACATTTGATCTGAGTGTTGGAGTATGCCCCTGGCTGTCCTTAAAAAAATATTTAAAAAAATGTGCCGTCTGATTTAATTAATATATATAAAATGTGAAATGATTTCTTACTTTGATACTTACGGATATTTAAAACCAAATACTTTAAAAAAACGTTTAACTCAAGTAGTATTTTGCTGGGTGACTTTCACTTGAGTCATTTTCTATTACCATATCTATACTTTCACTTAAATATGACAATTGGGTTCTTTTACCAACACTGTGTCTGTCTTTCACCTCTCTATTCAGTGTAACATCTCCCATTTTCCAGATTATCGATCCTGCCGTTCCTCTCTGTAAATGTTGTTCCAGATTACTCGATCCTGCCGCTCCTCTCTGTAAACGTTGTTCCAGATTATCGATCCTGCCGCTCCACTCTGTAAATGTTGTTCCAGATTATCGATCCTGCCTGCTCCTCTCTGTAAATGTTGTTCCAGATTATCGATCCTGCCGTTCCTCTCTGTAAATGTTGTTCCAGATTATCGATCCTGCCGCTCCCTCTCTGTAAATGTTGTTCCAGATTATCGAATCCTGCCGTTCCTCTCTGTAAATGTTGTTCCAGATTATCGATCCTGCCGTTCCTCTCTGTAAATGTTGTTCCAGATTATCGATCCTGCCGCTCCTCTCTGTAAATGTTGTTCCAGATTATCGATCCTGCCGTTCCTCCTCTGTAAATGTTGTTCCAGATTATCGATCCTGCCGCTCCTCTCTGTAAATGTTGTTCCAGATTATCGATCCTGCGCTCTCTCTGTAAATGTTGTTCCAGATTATCGATCCTGCCGTTCCTCTCTGTAAATGTTGTTCCAGATTATCGATCCTGCCGCTCCTCTCTGTAAATGTTGTTCCAGATTATCGATCCTGCCGTTCCTCTCTGTAAATGTTGTTCCAGATTATCGATCCTGCTGTTCCTCTCTGTAAATGTTGTTCCAGATTATCCGAATCTCTTGCTTCCTCTCTGTAAATGTTGTTCCAGATTATCGATCCTGCCGTTCCTCTCTGTAAATGTTGTTCCAGATTATCGATCCTGCCGCTTTCCTCTCTGTAAATGTTGTTCCAGATTATCGATCCTGCCGCTCCTCTCTGTAAACGCTTGTTCCAGATTATCGATCACCGCCGCGTCCTCTCGTATAATGTTGTTTCCAGATTACTCCGATCCTGCCCGCTCCTCTCTGTAAATGTTGTTCCAGATTATCGATCCTGCCGCTCCTCTCTGTAAATGTTGTTCCAGATTATCGATCCTGCCGCTCCTCTCTGTAAATGTTGTTCCAGATTATCGATCCTGCCGTTCCTCTCTGTAAATGTTGTTCCAGATTATCGATCCTGCCGTTCCTCTCTGTAAATGTTGTTCCAGATTATCGATCCCGCCGTCCTCTCTGTAAATGTTGTTCCAGATTATCGATCCTGCCGTTCCTCTCTGTAAATGTTGTTCCAGATTATCGATCCTG
>NW_027015328.1:0-11742 GCF_036934945.1 Oncorhynchus masou masou
GGGCATGTCGTCGTCGTTTCTCCATGCAGAACACGGCGGGCATGTTCGCGGCCGCTTTCTCCATGCAGGACACGGCCCGGGCATGTCGCTCGCCGCTTCTCCATACAGTACACGGCGGTCATGTTGTTGTCGTTTCTCCATGCAGAACACGGCGGTCATGTTGTCGTCGTTTCTCCATGCAGGACACGGCGGTCATGTTGTTGTCGTTTCTCCATGCAGAACACGGCGGTCATGTTGTCGTCGTTTCTCCATGCAGAACACGGCGGTCATGTTGTTGTCGTTTCTCCATGCAGAACACGGCGGTCATGTTGTTGTCGTTTCTCCATGCAGAACACGGCGGTCATGTCGTTGTCGTTTCTCCATGCAGGACACGGCGGTCATGTCGTTGTTTCTCCATGCAGAACACGGCGGTCATGTCGTTGTCGTTTCTCCATGCAGAACACGGCGGTCATGTCGTTGTTTCTCCATGCAGGACACGGCGGTCATGTTGTTGTCGTTTCTCCATGCAGGACACGGCGGTCATGTTGTTGTCGTTTCTCCATGCAGAACACGGCGGTCATGTCGTTGTCGTTTCTCCATGCAGAACACGGCGGTCATGTCGTTGTCGTTTCTCCATGCAGAACACGGCGGTCATGTTGTTGTCGTTTCTCCATGCAGGACACGGCGGTCATGTTGTTGTCGTTTCTCCATGCAGGACACGGCGGTCATGTTGTTCGTCGTTTCTCCATGCAGAACACGGCGGTCATGTCGTCGTCGTTCTCCATGCAGGACATGCTGGTCAGTCGTTGTCGTCGTTTCTCCATGCAGGACACGACCGGTCATGTCGTCGTCGTTCTCCATGCAGGATACGCCGGTCATGTCTGTCGTCGTTTCTCCATGCAGGACACGGCAGTCATGTTGTCGTCGTTTCTCCATGCAGAACCGGCGGTCATGTTGTCGTCGTTCTCCATGCAGGACACGGCGGTCATGTCGTCGTCGTTCTCCATGCAGGACACGCCGGTCATGTCGTCGTCGTTTCTCCATGCAGGACACGCCGTGATCATCGTCGTTTCTCCATGCAGGATCACGGCCAGGTCATGTCGTCGTCGTTTCTCCATGCAGGACACGGCGGTCATGTCGTCGTCGCTTCTCCATGCAGGACACGGCAGTCATGTCGCCGTCGCTTCTCCATGCAGGACCACGGCGGTCATGTCGTCGTCGTTTCTCCATGCAGGACACGGCGGTCATGTCGTCGTCGCTTTCTCCATGCAGGACACGGCGGTCGCTTGTCGTCCATTGCAGGGACACGGGCGGTCGGTTCTCCATGCAGGACACGGCGCTGCTCGGTTCTCCATGCAGGACACGGGTCGTCGTGGTTCTCCATGCAGGACACGGCGGTCATGTTGTTGTCGTTTCTCCATGCAGAACACGGCGGTCATGTTGTTGTCGTTTCTCCATGCAGAACACGGCGGTCATGTTGTTGTCGTTTCTCCATGCAGAACACGGCGGTCATGTTGTTGTCGTTTCTCCATGCAGGACACGGCGGTCATGACGTCGTTTCTCCATGCAGGACACGGCGGTCATGTTGTTGTCGTTTCTCCATGCAGGACACGGAAGTCATGTTATTGTCTCTCCATACAGAACACGTCAGTCATGGAGTCCCAGAACCACGTAGACGACCTCTCCCCAAAGAGAACCACAATTCTCACCAAGGTGTGTGTAGGTGGATTATGTGTATGTCATCTATGTAATGTGTTTAGAGATTAAATCATAAAATGTATCAATCGTCCTAGAAAAGCACTTAAGTTATGACAATGTGAAATTATATTTTAGTGGGAAGGGAACTCAATGTGTGTTAGGGATGTGCATCTTTCCTATTCAAGACGATTGGATCCGTATGTAGAGACATGGTCTACTATACAGGAACGATACGTTTTAGTTTGAAATGATTCGGTTTAACTGTAGAACGATACTATTTGATGCCTTAGTATTTGTTGCGTAAACATTTTCCGTTTTTAAATTAAAATCTACTGCAGATGGAGCTCATGAGCTGAATCTGTCAGAGCTGACTTCTGTGTGTCAGTGATTTGTGTCTATGGTGTATTTGTGTATATATCTATGCAAAAGTATTTGGACACCCCTTTCAAATTAGTGGATTCAGCTGCTTCAGCGAGCTTCCTGCCATGCAATCTCCAGAGAAACACTGGCAGTAGAATGGCCTTTCTGAAGAACTGTGACATTAAACGTGGCACCGTCATAGGGTGCCACCTTTCCAACAAGTCAGTTTGTCGCATTTCTGCCCTGCTGAACTGCCCCAGTAAGTGCTGTTATTGTGAAATGGAAACGTCTCAGAGCAACAATGGCTCAGCCGAGAAGTGGTAGGCCACACAAGCTCACAACGGACCGTTGAGTGCTGAAAGCGAGTAAAAATCGCCTGTCCTCGCTTGCAACACTCACTACCGAGTTCCAAATTCCTCTGAAAGCAACATCAGCATAAGAACTGTTCGGGGAGCTTAATGAAATGTGTTTCCTGGCCAAGCAGCTGCACACAGGCCCAAGATCACCATGCGCAATGCCAAGCGTCGGCTGGAGTGGTGTAAAGCTCATGCCATTGGACTCTGGAGCAGTGGAAACACTTTCTTTGAAGTGATGAATCACTCTAAACCATCTGGCAGTCCGACGACTAATCTAGGCTTGGCAGATGCCCGGAGAACTTGCTAACTAAAGTTTGGTGGATGAGGAATAATGGCCTGAGGCTGTTTTTCATGGTTCTGGCCCCTTTAGTTCCAGTGAAGGACAATGTTAATGCTACAGAATACAAAGACATTCTAGATGATTCTGTGCCTCCAACTTTGTGGCAACAGTTTGGGATGGCCCTTTCCTGTTTCAGCATGACAATGCCCCCGTGGACGAAGCCAGGACCATACAGAAATAGTTTGTCAAGATTGTTGTGGAAGAACCTGACTGGGCCTACAAAGAACCCTGACCTCAACCCCATCGAACACCTTAGTATGAATATAAATGCCGACTGTGAGCCAGGCCTAATCGCCAAACATCAGTGTCCGACTCACTAATGCTCTTGTGGCTGAATGAAGCAAGTCCCTGAAACAATGTTCCTACAGCTAGTGGAAAGCCTTCCCTGGAAGAGTGGAGGCTGTAGCAGCAAAGGGGGACCAACTCTATATTAACGCCTATGAATTTGGAATGAGCTGTTCGATGAGCAGGTGTCAAAGTACTTTTGTCTATGGTGTATACCCCTCAAACGCAACTGACCTCAAAGCCGGTTCCACCGTGTTATTTTGTTCATTGTTCCCCCAATCAGGGACTGATTTAGACTTGGAACACCAGGTGTGTGCAATTAATTATCAGGCAGAACATAAACCAGCAGCCTCTGAACCTTGTAGGTTAAGAGTTGAATACCCTGCTGTGAACTATGTAGGCAGCTGATCAGGAGTTGGGTTGGTTTGGGGTCCGCTTACCAATGCACTTGTTTTAAACATTTGAATCGGGGAGCATGCGTATCAGGGAGTCATTACATCTCGTGTGTGCTCAGTAACCCCCTCTTGTCCTCTCCCCTGTCAGCTTAGTAATGGTCCTGTAATGACAGGCTCTCGTAAGCGGCTCCGTCAGAGGGGAACTGTGACAAGGAGAAGGAGCAGTGCATCGCCTCTGTTTGACCAGTGGTCTGAGACTGACCAGGTGGAGTTTGTAGAACACCTCATCTCCCATATGTGCCACTACCAACACGGCCACATCAACTCCTACCTCAAACCCATGCTTCAACGTGACTTCATCACAGCACTGCCAGGTAACACACACACAAACACATACACGTTAAGATTCTCCAACAAACTCATTTGAATGCTTACAACACACACCACTGACTTCTGAACTCTCACACTCATCCATACACATTCAGATCTTCTCCCACACTGAGTCACACTTGCACCTTCTCTTTCTCCCCTCTGTATTTCTCTCTAGCCCAGGGTCTGGACCACATAGCAGAGAACATCCTGTCGTTCCTGGACGCACACAGTCTCTGTGCCTGCGGAGCTGGTGTGTAAGGAGTGGCAGAGGGTGATCTCAGAGGGCATGCTCTGAAGAAACTCATAGAACGCATGGTGCGCATACAGACCCCTCTGAAAGGCCTGTCAGAGAGGCACCAGTGGTGAGCGGGCACACACTCAAACAATCTCACTTCTTTTGAATTCTGGAAATTTGAGTTCTCATTGGCTTAATGTCATGTCGTCTGTCATCTAAGGGAGAAGTATCTGTTCAAGAACCGAACGACAGAAGTCCCCGCCCAACTCCTACTACCACTCCCTCTACCCTAAGATCATCCAGGACATAGAGGTAAGACTGGAGCTCCTGTCCACAATCAAACCCTAGCCCTTTTGGTTTCACAGGGCTCTGTGTAAAGTAGTGTACTTCTAAAGGGAATGCCATTTGGAAGTGTGTTGTACCTATAGACCTTGAGAAGGCTGATTTTATCTGGTTGGAAAAGAGATCTTTTCCTCACCTTGTTGTTCTACCCATCAGTCTTCATCTCTTGTTTTTCCTCGCCACATATCCACTCATTTCTCTCCTCTCTACCTGCCCTGTTTCTGTGTAGACTATTGAGGCTAACTGGCGGTGTGGCAGACACAACCCACAGAGGATCCAGTGTCGGTCAGAGAAGAGTAAAGGAGTCCATTGCCTCCAGTACGACGACGATAAGATCATCAGTGGCCTTAGAGACAACTCCATAAAGGTGTGTGCGACTGTGCCCATCTTTTGACAGGGCAAGATGGATGAATCGGGTCATGGTATTTATTACCTTTGAAGTGAAACAGCAGCTTGTCTTTCTCCGAGAAAGACATGAATTAAAATATGAAAGGAGTAATTGTTCCACTCATCTTTCCTGGAGGGAGAAAGTGAGGGGCGTGAGGATTTGTCTTTTATTATTTTAGGGCTGGAGGGAGGGGGACTGTGTCTGACTGAGGTACCCAGGAAAGGGTTAGCCTGCCCAGCCCAGAGCTGCAGTACAAAGAGATGCCTCCACACTGCAGGGCAATGGAGCATGGTCAATACTCTGAGACCAGCTCATTCTTAATACCCTGACCCAAATCTCCTGCTCTCTGTTTCTGTCTCTCTGTGTGTAGATCTGGGACAAGCAGTCTCTGGAGTGTCTGAAGATCCTGACAGGTCATACAGGCTCTGTGCTCTGTCTGCAGTATGATGAGAGAGTCATTGTCACTGGCTCCTCCGACTCCACTGTCAGGTATGACCCAGCTGTCATCATACACGCACGCTAGGGCTTCGTCCGAATGGCACCTATTCACTTGTAGTGCACTAGTTTTGACCAGGGACCTATAGGTTTCTGGTCAAAAGTAGTTCACTACTGTATATGGAGAATACATTTGCATTTTGGGACACCTTTATGATACCTCCACACCTATCTTACTGCGATGAGGACTTCTTCACAGTCAGCTCCATGGAAATACACATCCCTACATTAGTATCGTAGAAACGTGACTAAAAGTCACGATAGCCAACCGTGTCGGTGTGCATCCGTCTCCACATAGCTCTGCGTTACCCCATTCTTTTTTAGCTTTCTCATCTGTGATCTGTCTTTAATCACTGTCCCAAATGGCAGCTTATAGGCCCATAGGGATCTGGTCTCTAAAGTAATGCACTATGTACCATTTTGGGACGTGATCACACACTGCGTCACGGTTAGTTTCCAGCTGTCACACAAGCCAGCCCTCTGAGGAGCCAAACATGGAGAGACTTCTGTTTGCACTCTGCCTGAGATTTCGCTATATGTCTGAAACCTTCCTCCTCACGTATTATAGCTTGTGTGTTACACTGCGCTATCCACCATTGTGAATGCCAGTCTCTACCACACTTAATACAGTCTGTGCAATTGTCTGTAAACACACACTGATTGTAGGCATTGCCTGAAGAGCGCTTTTTCAATTAAATCGTCAGCAGTTGCCACCTCAAGGGTAGGTCTATCTTTGACAGTGTAAAAATTGTGACGACTGAGTGATCACAAGATGGTGAGCTAACATTTTCACAATGCTCAACATGAGGCAAGACCGTGTGCCAACACATGGCAGTGCCTGCTGCATACGGACACTCAACCTTCACACACTCATTACTTCACTCTCCTCAGAGGTATCCAAGGAAAATGTGACTTCACTTCCTTAGCAGCGGCTTGACGGGCACTTGATTCCAGTGTGTGTTCTGAGTGCTTGTTTGATCCCCTCTCCCTGGCGAGCAGTGGAACTCAATAAAAACGTTCTTAATGGCTGGTCCGTGTGTGTGACGGAGACTCGCGTTGTTTTCACCAATAAGTCCTTTCCCTCTTCCCCCCTCTCCCTATCATATCCCTCTTGTCCTTGACACTCTCTCCCGCCTGTCCGCTCAGGGTGTGGGACGGAGGCCAGGTGAAGTACTGAACACTCTGATCCATCACAACGAGGCGGTGCTCCACCTGCGCTCTGCAACGGTCTGATGGGTGACGTTGTTCCAAGGACCGCTCCATCGCCGTGTGGGACATGGCCTCGCCCACCGACATCAGCCTCCGCGCGGGCCCCTCGTGGGGCACCGGCCGTCAACGTGGTCGACTTCGGCCGACAAATACATTGTGTCGGCGTCTGGAGACCGCACCCATTAAGGGGTGTGAGGGGTGTGTGGGAGAACGGTGTGATTAGACTTAATCTTGGTATATAGAATATGGGGCTTCTGTGTATGTTTTGGCACATTGAGTATTTCACGTTCATACAGTAGTGGATATTAGTTTTTCATGTTGATGTAGGGCATCATATTCGGAGTGTTTCTGTTGCCCCCTGCAGGTGTGGAGCACCAGTACGTGAGTTTGTGCGCACTCTAAACGGACACAAGCGAGGCATCGCCTGCCTGCAGTACAGAGACAGACTAGTGGTCAGCGGCTCAGACAACACCATACGGTAGGGGGAGTGTGTTTTCTAGTTTCACTAGGTTTACGGGGTGCTGGGGACTGGTGTCTGAGTAAAATGTCTGTCGGTCATGAGACATGGCTCGCACAATGTGCTTGAAGTGCTTAAATCAAGGTACTGGAGTACCTTGAAAATCAGACATTTTCTCAAGTTGTTTCTTGGAAGAACAGATAATGATTAAATATGTCGGAGTAATGTATTGGTCTTGCAAATTAATTTCCAGGCAGACAATGTAGTTTTATTTCCTCACGTGTTTTGCATTCTGGTTTCCAGGCGAGCTCATTCCACCCACACTGCCACTCAGCCAGGCAGGTACAGAACTGATTGATTAGGTGCTGCCAAACGTAACATCATAGCTAAAATGCTGGGCAAATGTAGATTCAATGCTACCTTTTGTGCGCATGGAAAAGGTCTAAGATCTTTTATTTCAGCTCATGAAACATGGGACCAACACTTTTTAAATGTTTTTATATATTTGTTCAGTGTAGTTTACCCACATTTTTACCCCATCATTGGACCCAACCAACCCACACCGTGTAAGAAATGCATCGGACTTTGGCATTACGAGCATGGGTGAGATCGGCCCTGAGAGCCACATGATCTTGTGCTGGGGGCCCTGGAGAGCCACAACGCTGTATCTTGTGCTGGCGCTCACATGCAGTTCAACATTGACAGTTTTTCCCCTTCAACCTCCCCACACAGCCCACGGAGCTTTCCCCTCACACAGCCCACGTTTTTTGCTGATCAGTTTTCCCTATTCACGGGATGCCTGCAACGTATTCTCACACAGCCCACGCTTTACCAAGCAGCAGTGTCACACAGCCCACGTGCAGTTTTCCCCTCACACAGCCCACGTGCAGTTTTCCTCACACAGCCCACGTGCAGTTTTCCTCACACAGCCCACTGCAGTTTTCCTTGCAGTTTTCCTCATACAGCCTCCATGCAGTTTTCCCTCACACAGCCCAGCTGACCGGAGACACTAAAACTGCCAGTCAGAAGCAAGGTGCTTTTTCGTAGCTATTAAATAGTAGCTTCCCAAAGGCCCAATAAACACAGTCATTAAGCTGAAATGGTTGACTAATGTGAATAGGAAATGTGTGTTCACCAGAGTCCCAAAACTCTGCTCATCACTACTATTACATCATCAATACTGACTGTATGTCATGTATGAAACAATGTATTATTGACTACAACTTTCAAGTAGTAATGAGTACAAAGTTTGTTTTGTTAAGAATGAGGTTGAAAGACCATTCTGGTGGTGACTAGAAACGTTTGCATAATATCAACTATTACAGATGGATGGTCCTTGAAAATAAATATTAGTGTGAGGAAGAAGTACTTGAATTTGACTGTATGAACCCTGATGAACTGTGTGTGTGTGCTCCAGGTTATGGGATATTGAGTGTGGAGCGTGTTTGCGGGTGTTGGAGGGTCATGAGGAACTGGTCCGCTGCATTCGCTTCGACAACAAGAGGATCGTCAGTGGTGCCTACGACGGGTGAGACACACACACAGTAAAACAGTTTACTGATTGATCGTTGTCTTCTTCCAACAAAAACACACACTGCTGTTCTGACCTTGTCTCCTCTCTCTGCAGTAAGATCAAGGTGTGGGATCTGCAAGCTGCTCTGGATCCACGAGCCCCAGCCAGCACCTTGTGCCTGCGCACACTGGTGGTGAGTTTCTGTGTGTGTGTGTGTCTCTGTGTGTGCTTGAGGTGATTGTCATGGTAATATATGCGTCTGTTTTCAGGAGCACTCGGGACGTGTGTTCCGGCTGCAGTTTGACGAGTTCCAGATCATCAGCAGTTCCCATGACGACACCATCCTCATCTGGGACTTCTTGAATGTGTCGACCAATGGCCAGTCAGAGGGCCGGTCCCCCTCACGGACCTACACCTACATCTCCAGATAGCAGGTAAAAAACACACACACTGGCTGAAACTCTGGCTTGTAGTTGCTGACCTGTCTCTGTCCTGCAGGTGGCGCCATCCACTGCAGCGAATCCTGGAGGAGCTGATATCTGATTGGCTGATGGAGTGTGTGTTGCAAAGGCGCTCAACTCGTCTTCTTCCTCATCCTTTTGTCAGGAGCCGTTTTCTGACAAGGACTCTCCCACCACACCCCTGAAACACACACACACACACACTACAACGTATGCACACACACACCTGCACGTTCATGTTCTATCACTGGCTTATGTTCCCCAATCTACAGTAACCCACCAACAGTGGACTAGACATATCTTACTCCTTACATTAGTAAATCTCTTCAGAAGTCCTACCTTAAGCTCTAGTTCTTCAGTTCCCAACCCTGCCTAGATATACACGGATGGATAGAGAATGACCTTGGCGCTGCAGAGTGGGAGAGAGAGACTCTTGAACTCAGCTCTGAGAGATGGGGTGAGTTAAGCACTCCATCTCTCCTGGTTCTTTCGCTTCTTCTGTCTGGAGTGAACACTTGTTCAGGACACACACTCAAGTGTTTGTGTGCGCGTGTGTGTGTGTGGAGACTTGGGAAATGCGGTGCAGAGACTGGGCTTGTTGCCGTGGTTGCTGAGGATACAGCGTCCTGGCAACATCTTTTTTGTTTTTTCTTTTTGACTCTTACATTCTTACTGTTTGTTTTTTATTATTTTGTAATTTTATTTGACAACATTTTGTTCTTATTAAAATCATACTAAGCATTGTATTTCTATCTCTGTCATTCACTGTTCTATTGTCACATTTCCTTTCCATCTCTCTGATCCTCTGTGCTTGTTATGAGAGAATCTGGAACTCTGGGCTCAGTTTAGCTGTAAACTGAGTTGTCTTGTCAAAAATGTGTATATTAAAATGATTTTTTTTTAAAGAAATGACATTGTGAATAAAGTACTTGGCAGTGGTGGTGCGTTGAGCCAACTAGAGTGTGTTACATCAGTGAATGTACCCAGATGTTAGTGTGTGGCCTTAATGACCATTTCAACTTCATTGCAGATATGGTGAATGTCTGCTCTTCTGAACTTTGCCAGGAGGTGGTGCTCTAACCCCAGTTTATCACTGAGCGCGTCATGGTGAAACACTAGTCATAACCATGTCGTTACTCCTCTTATCGATTACAACTGGTTTTAATACACTACCCACTGTTATGGACAGGAGAACGAACCCTGTAGGAAACGTGTCATTTTCCTTATTGACAAATGTGGTTTCTTATAGCAACAGTACTGGAGATGGGAGTACAGTTTTGATAGACATGGAACCTGCAGTGGTTGCTGGGATAATGATCTTGTTCCAGGTTGTACTGTAGTTTCAAATGCCAGAGTTCAAACTACAACCTGCAGAGCTTGGCTGTGTCCCAAATGACCCCCTGGTCAAAAGTAGTGCATTTAATTTAAGGATCCATTCGGGACACATGCCTTCTCCTATTTATGATTGGGGTAGCTGAGACTTTGGGTAGAGGTAGGGAGCATATGTACTGTAGAAACTGGCTCCATACCGGTAGCTGTTATCCTTCACCATCGAATGGGTAGATTCAACTTGTTTATTGGAAGTCTTGTGGAGAGCGAAAAGCCATGGGTTCCTGTTGTGGGATATGATGCTGTGTTTAGTAAAGCACTGAGGTAGAATTACTGGTGTCAGTCTGGGATATGATGCTGTGTTTAGTAAAGCACTGAGGTAGAATTACTGGTGTCGTCTGGGATATGATGCTGTGTTTAGTAAAGCACTGAGGTAGAATTACTGGTGTCGTCTGGGATATGATGCTGTGTTTAGTAAAGCACTGAGGTAGAATTACTGGTGTCGTCTGGGATATGATGCTGTGCTTTAGTAAAAAGCGCTGGGGTAGAGGTACTGGTGTCGTCTGGGGGACATGATGCTGTGTTTAGTAAAGCACTGAGGTAGGAATTACTGGTGTCGTCTGGGATATGATGCTGTGTTTAGTAAAGCACTGAGGTAGAATTACTGGTGTCGTCACTGGGATATGATGCTGTGTTTGGTAAAAGCACTGAGGTAGAAATTACTGGTGTCGCCTGGGATATGATGCTGTGTTTAGTAAAGCACTGAGGTAGAATTACTGGTGTCGTCTGGGATATGATGCTGTGTTTAGTAAAGCACTGAGGTAGAACCACTCGGTGTCAAAGTCTGGGATATGATGCTGTGTTTAGTAAAGCACTGAGGTAGAATTACTGGTGTGTCGTCTGGGGGATATGATGCTGTGTTTAGCAAAAGCACTGAGGTAGGAGGTACTGGTGTCGTCTGGGGATATGATGCTGTGTTTTGTAAAGCACTGAGGTAGAATTACTGGTGTCGCTCCAGGGATATGTGATGCTGTGTTTGGTAAAGCACTGAGGTAGAATTACTGAATTATGCCGTCTGGGATATGATGCTGTGTTTGACCAAAAGCACTGAAATTTAGAATTACTGGTGTCGTCTGGGATATGATGCTGTGTTTAGTAAAGCACTGAGGTAGAATTACTGGTGTCGTCTGGGATATGATGCTGTGTTTAGTAAAGCACTGAGGTAGAATTACTGGGTGTCCGTCTGGGATATGATGCTGTGTTTAGTAGCACTGATGCAGAATTACTGGTGTCGTTCAGATATGATGTGTTTAGTAAAGCACTGAGGTAGAATTACACCAGGTGAGTCGTCTGGGATATGAATGCTGTGTTTGCGTAAAGCACTGAGGTAGAATTACATTGGTGTCGTGCTGGGATATGATGCTGTGTTTAGTAAAGCACTGAGGTAGAATTACATTGGTGTCGCTCTGGGATATGATGCTGTGTTTAGTAAAGCACTGAGGTAGAATTACCAGGCGTGTCGTCTGGG
>NW_027015329.1:0-11740 GCF_036934945.1 Oncorhynchus masou masou
GGAAAGGGCCACATCAGGTTGGACTGAACTCTCTCTGCCTCTCTGATAGGAAAGGGCCACATCAGGTTGGACTGACTCTCTCTCTGCCTCTCTGAGAGGAAAGGGCCACATCAGGTTGGACTGACTCTCTCTCTGCCTCTCTGATAGGAAAGGGCCACATCAGGTTGGACTGACTCTCTCTGCCTCTCTGAGAGGAAAGGGCCACATCAGGTTGGACTGACTCTCTCTCTGCCTCTCTGATAGGAAAGGGCCACATCAGGTTGGACTGACTCTCTCTCTGCCTCTCTGAGAGGAAGGGCCACATCAGGTTGGACTGACTCTCTCTCTGCCTCTCTGATAGGAAAGGGCCACATCAGGTTGGACTGACTCTCTCTCTGCCTCTCTGATAGGAAAGGGCCACATCAGGTTGGACTGACTCTCTCTCTGCCTCTCTGATAGGAAAGGGCCACATCAGGTTGGACTGACTCTCTCTCTGCCTCTCTGAGAGGAAAGGGCCACATCAGGTTGGACTGACTCTCTCTCTCTGCCTCTCTGAGGAAAGGGCCACATCAGGTTGGACTGACTCTCTCTCTGCCTCTCTGAGAGGAAAGGGCCACATCAGGTTGGACTGACTCTCTCTCTGCCTCTCTGAGAGGAAAGGGCCACATCAGGTTGGACTGACTCTCTCTCTGCCTCTCTGATAGGAAAGGGCCACATCAGGTTGGACTGACTCTCTCTCTCTGCCTCTCTGATGGAAAGAGGGCCATCAGGTTGGACTGACTCTCTCTCTGCCTCTCTGATAGGAAAGGGCCACATGGACTGGACTGACTCTCTCTCTGCCTCTCTGAGAGGAAAGGGCCACATCAGGTTGGCTCTCTCTCTGCCTCTCTGATAGGAAAGGCCACATCAGGTTGGATCGACTCTCTCTCTGCCTCTGATAGGAAAGGGCCACATCAGGTTGGACTGACTCCCTCTGCCTCTCTGATAGGAAAGGGCCACATCAGGTTGGACTGACTCTCTCTGCCTCTCTGATAGGAAAGGGCCACACCAGGTTGACTGACTCTCTCTGCTCTCTGATAGGAAAGGGCCACATCAGGTTGGACTGACTCTCTCTGCCTCTCTGATAGGAAAGGCCACATCAGGTTGGACTGACTCTCTCTCTCTGCCTCTCTGAGAGGAAAAGGGCCACATCAGGTTGGACTGACTCTCTCTCTGCTCTCTGAGAGGAAAGGGGCCACATCAGGTTGGACTGACTCTCTCTCTGCCTCTGAGAGACATACAGAGATGGAGAGAGACTTACAGAGATGGAGATGGAGAGAGACTTACAGAGATGGAGAGAGACTCTACAGAGATAGAGAGAGACTTACAGAAGAGAGACTTACAGAGAGAGACTTACAGACTTACAGAGAGAGAGAGACTTACAGAGAGAGAGAGAGACTTACAGAGAGAGAGAGAGGGGAGAGAGATACAGAGAGAGAGAGACTTACAGAGAGAGAGACTTACAGAGAGAGAGAGAGAGAGACAGAGATAGAGAGAGACTTACAGAGAGACTTACAGAGAGAGAGAGACTTACAGAGAGAGAGACTTACAGAGAGAGACTTACAGAGAGAGAGAGCTTACAGAGAGAGAGAGAGAGACTTACAGAAGAGAGAGAGAGAGAGAGAGAGAGAGAGACTTACAGAGAGACTTACAGACTTACAGAGACTTAGAGAGAGAGAGAGACTTACAGAGAGAGAGAAAGAGAGAGAGACTTACAGAGAGACTTACAGAGAGAGAGACTTACAGAGAGAGAGAGAGACTTACAGAGAGAGAGACTTACAGAGAGAGACTAAAGACAGAGACAGAGAGAGAGACTTAAAAAGAGAGAGAGACTTACAGAGAGAGAGACAGAGAGAGAGAGACTTACAGAGAGAGAGAGAGAGACTTACAGAGAGAGAGAGAGAGACTTAGAGAGACAGAGAGACTTACAGAGAGAGACTTACAGAGAGAGAGAGACTTACAGAGAGAGAGAGACTTACAGAGAGAGAGACTTACAGAGAGAGAGAGAGAGACTTTACAGAGAGAGAGAGAGAGACTTACAGAGAGAGAGAGAGAGACTTACAGAGAGAGAGAGAGACTTACAGAGAGAGAGAGAGAGAGACTTACAGAGAGAGACTTACAGAGAGAGAGAGACTTACAGAGAGAGATAGAGAGACTTAAAGAGAGAGAGACTTACAGAGAGAGATAGAGAGACTTAAAGAGAGAGAGACAGAGAGAGAGAGACTTAAAAGAGAGAGACAGAGAGAGAGAGAGAGAGACTTACAGAGAGAGAGAGAGAGAGAGAGAGAGAGAGAGAAAGAGAGAAGAGAAAGAGAGAGAAAGAGAAAGAGAGAAAGAGAAGAGAAAGAGAGAGAGAGAGAGAGAGAAAGAGAGAGAGAAAGAAAGAGAGAAAGAGAGAAAGAGAGAAAGAGAGAAAGAGAGAGAGAAAGAGAGAAAGAGAGAAAGAGAGAAAGAGAGAAAGAGAGAAAGAGAGAGAGAGAGAAAGAGAGAAAGAGAGAGAGAGAGAAAGAGAGAGAGAGAGACTTACAGAGATGGAGAGAGAGACTTACATAGATGGATAGAGAGAGACTTTACAGATAGAAGACTTCCAGAGATAGAGAGAGAGAAAAAAGACATACAGAGATGGGAGAGACATACAGAGATGAAGAGAGAGAGAGACTTACAGAGATAGAGAGAGAGAGAGAGAGAAAGAGGAGACATACAGAGATGGAGAGAGACATACAGAGATGAAGAGAGAGAGAGACTTACAGAGATAGAGGGAGAGGTAGAGAGACATACAGAGATAGAGAGGTAGATATTGAGTAAATGTATATTTTTATCTCCCTAAGAGAGAACAACTACCAGACCTGTATCATCAGTTAGCTAAACTTCAACCTCTCCCTCTATTCCCTTTGTGACCCTGAAATACATCTTAAAAGTGTCCATTTCTGGGACGATCTTTTCCAACTTGACTTTCCACGCTTTCCTAAGTAAAGAAGGAAGGAAGGACAGACTACTTCAACTCTCAGACAGCATCTATTATTCAGAGTCAGAAGAGTTTTATTATGGTCTGTCTGGAAAAGCCTTCTCACTCCCAGCCAAACACACACTACAGACCAGTCAGAGAGAGAGACTAATAACTCTTCTAAAGGCGACAGTCTTTCAGTTTCGGCTTACTTACATGTTTAAACCCCAACATGTTCATTGAAAATTACAGATTTTTGTTTAAGTAAACCAGACTGTTGTACTGTAGGCCTACATGATTGATAAAGCATTGGTGTTAAATACCCATTCAAGTTTATCAAAAAAAGCACTGTCCTCCCTTCTTCCTTCTCTCTCCTCCTTCTGAGTTATCTGGATGTGGGAGTGATCTCCCCTCTCCCTCTCTCTGTCTCTCTGTATCCCTCCTCTCTCTGTCTCCCTCTCTCCCCTCTCTCTCTTCATCTCTCCCTATCTTCTATTTTACCTCTGTAAAATGTGACAAAACCTCATTCAACAAAGGAATAAAAACATGCATGTAAACTCTTTTTGTTCCACCTCACAAAGACACCATCCACTCTACCAACAATACAGCAATTTCAGTAGCACATGAACACGGTCCAGTTCCCAAAAGCATAGTGATTAGATTAATCAACTTCTGAATCTGAATGTTCTAGTTCTATATCTGACTTTAGGCGTCAGCATGCTTCAGTTAGACCGAACAGTATGAATGTGCTCGCAAGCGACCTAAAAATAATTTAACTTAAAAAAGTGGGAAAGGGATCAATATTACCCCGGGACAGTAGAGGGTGATGAGGTGGTAATAACCATCTACAGCCAAACAGTATTACCCCTGGACAGTAGAGGTGATGAGGTGGTAATAACCATCTACAGCCAAACAGTATTACCCTGGGACAGTAGAGGGTGATGAGGTGGTAATAACCATCTACAGCCAAACAGTATTACCCTGGGACAGTAGAGGGTGATGAGGTGGTAATAACCATCTACAGCCAAACAGTATTACCCTGGGACAGTAGAGGGTGATGAGGTGGTAATAACCATCTACAGCCAAACATTACCCTGGGACAGTAGAGGGTGATGAGGTGGTAATAACCATCTACAGCCAAACAGTATTACCCTGGGACAGTAGAGGGTGATGAGGTGGTAATAACCATCTACAGCCAAACAGTATTACCCTGGGACAGTAGAGGGTGATGAGGTGGTAATAACATCTACAGCCAAACAGTATTACCCCTGGACAGTAGAGGGTGATGAGGTGGTAATAACCAACTACAGCCAAACAGTATTACCCTGGGACAGTAGAGGGTGATGAGGTGGTAATAACCATCTACAGCCAAACAGTATTACCCTGGGACAGTAGAGGGTGATGAGGGTAATAACCATCTACAGCCAAACAGTATTACCCTGGGACAGTGGAGGGTGATGAGGTGGTAATAACCATCTACAGCCAAACAGTATTACCCCGGGTCAGTAGAGGGTGATGAGGTGGTAATAACCATCTACAGCCAAACAGTATTACCCTGGGACAGTAGAGGGTGATGAGGTGGTAATAACCATCTACAGCCAAACAGTATTACCCGGGACAGTAGAGGGTGATGAGGTGGTAATAACCAACTACAGCCAAACAGTATTACCCTGGGACAGTAGAGGGTGATGAGGTGGTAATAACCATCTACAGCCAAACAGTATTACCCTGGGACAGTAGAGGGTGATGAGGTGGTACAAACCATCTACGGCCAAACAGTATTACCCTGGGACAGTAGAGGGTGATGAGGTGGTAATAACCATCTACAGCCAAACAGTATTACCCTGGGACAGTAGAGGGTGATGAGGGTGGTAATAACCATCTACAGCCAAACAGTATTACCCGGGACAGTAGAGGGTGATGAGGTGGTAATAACCATCTACAGCCAAACAGTATTACCCTGGGACAGTAGAGGGTGATGAGGTGGTAATAACCATCTACAGCCAAACAGTATTACCCTGGGACAGTGGAGGGTGATGAGGTGGTAATAACCATCTACAGCCAAACAGTATTACCCTGGGACAGTAGAGGTGATGAGGTGGTAATAACCATCTACAGCCAAACAGTATTACCCTGGGTGTAACGGCGTTCTTCGTTTGTTGAAAGAGAGTCGGACCGAAATGCAGCGTGGTGGTTACTCATGTCTTTAATGAAGAAAAAATGGAACGATACATGAAATAACTAATAAATACAAAAACAACAAACGGAACGTGAAACCTATTACAGCCTATCTGGTGAACACTACACAGAGACAGTAACAATCACCCACGGAAATACAAAGTGAAAACCCAGGCTTTCAAATACGGTTCCCAATCAGAGACAACGAGAATCACCTGACTCTGATTGAGAACCGCCTCAGGCAGCCAAACCTATGCAACACCCCTACTCAGCCGCAATCCCAATAACTAAAAAAACCCCACTACGAAATACAACAACATAAACCCATGTCACACCCTGGCCTGACCAACTAATTAATGAAAACACAAAATACCAAGACCAAGGCGTGACAGAACCCCCTCCCCCTAAGGTGAGGACTCCGGACGCACTCAAAACCATAGGGAGGGTCCGGGTAGGCGTCTGTCCATGGTGGCGGTTCCAGCTCGGGACGTGGACCAAACTGTCAGGATTTGGCCAGGGTTGTTCCGGTTTTGGTCACTAGATGCCCCCATTGTGCTTTTTGACCTTATGTTTTTTCCCTTGTTCCCCATTATTATTTGCACCTGTACCTCGTTTACCCTGATTGTATTTAAACCCTTAGTTTCCCTCAGTTCTGTGCTCTGTGTTTGTATGTTAGCACCCAGCCCTAGTGTTCTGTGTTTTCCTGTCGATTCCGTGGATGCTCTTGTGGAATTCTGTTTTGTTTTTGAGTGTCTCTTGAGGCTTTTTTGTGCTATTCCTACCACCTTTTGGATTTGCCATTTTTGTATTTAAGTACTTCTCCTTTTTACTTTATTAAATACACCGTCTTAAGTACTGCTGTGTCTGCCTCATCTTCTGGGTTCTGCTGACTATTCGTGGGCTCAGTTGGTTAAGTGACTGTTTCTCACTCCGGAGACCCAGGTTAAGTAACCGGGTCCTGACAGAAACACAGAGCCAAAAATGAACCCAGAGGCAGCCAGTTCCCAGGACCTTTTTGCCATGCTGTCCCACCACCAGGAGACTGTCCAACGCCACGAAGCCGCCCTGGTTCAGCAAGAGGCCTTAATGGCTAGACATTCTCATCTTCTGTCGGAGATGCTGACTTCCATTAAGCAAATATCTGATCGTCTTACCCCGCAACAGTTCCCGTCCCAGTACCTCAGATTCACGTACCCATGGCAGTTAACCCCTGGCTGAACCTCGTCTTCCACCTCCCCAACGGTTCTCAGGTGATCCAAGTGCTTGTAAAGGGTTTCTCACCCAATGTTCTCTCTCCTTTGAGCTACAACCCTCGGCCGTTTCCCACCGACCGGTCTAAGACGCTATATCATCACCCTGCTGTCGGAAAAAGCCCTGGCCTGGGCTACTGCTGTGTGGGATGCCCATAGTTCCTGCTGTGCCAGCTACTCTGCCTTTGCTGAGGAATTCAAACGAGTGTTTCAAGGCCCAAGCAGTGGTTCTGACTCAGCCAAACAGCTCCTGACTCTCCACCAAGGTTGGCGCAGCGTGACGGACTATGCCATCCAGTTCCGCACGGTGGCAGCAGCAAGTGGCTGGAACAACGAGGTGCTCACGGTGTGCTTTCTGGAAAGGCCTTTCCGACACTATCCAAGATGAACTGGCCACTCGGGAACCACCGGACAATCTCGAGTCCCTGATCAAGTTGGCCTCACGCATTGACCAGCGCCTGAGAGAGAGAACTCAACCGTAGACCTCTAGCCCCTATCAGTCCCAGCCCGAGTCCCCACCTTTATCCTCGCTGGCTCCATCGGAACCCATGCAGATTGACGCATCTCCCAGGCTGAGAGACCGCCGGATGAGGAGCGACGCTGTCTATATTGCGGCAAACCGGGCCATTTCCGTTCCACGTGTCCCGGGCCCAGGGAACGCTCTGTCCCGTACAGACCGGGAACTGTAACGGAAACATAACCTCCTCCCATCCGTCCAACTCCCGCCTGCTCATTCCAGTCACCTCTCCTGGGACAACCACAAGCTTCACCTTCAAGCCTTGGCAGACTCTGGAGCCGCAGGTAACTTCATGGATGGTGTCTGGGCGAAGGAGAATGGCGTTCCTCTGAACCTCTAAGTGAACCCATGAGGGTCACTACATTGATGGAAGTCCTTTGGGATCTGAACTTGTCACTCATGTCACTACCTCCTTGCGACTTTCAGTTTCACAACACCAGGAATTGATGAACTTTCTCATTTGATCTCCTGTTCCGAGTTCCTCCGTCCTTGGATACCCCCTGGCTTCACAGCCATAACCTCACATCGACTGGTCTGTGGGCACTATCAAGCAGTGGGGTCCTACGTGCCAAGCTACTTGTATTTTCCAGAATTCCCTGAGTTCTACTCCCGAGTCTTTAGAAT
Source organism: Oncorhynchus masou masou (assembly GCF_036934945.1). Taxonomy (NCBI): domain Eukaryota; kingdom Metazoa; phylum Chordata; class Actinopteri; order Salmoniformes; family Salmonidae; genus Oncorhynchus; species Oncorhynchus masou. The sequence continues at coordinate 7,532 of NW_027015329.1, forward strand.
CCATCGACCTGACCCGAGTTCCCGAGTGTTACCATGACCTCAAACTGGTGTTTAGCAAACAGAGGGCCACCATGCTACCACCCCATAGACCTTACGATTGCCCCATCGACCTGTTTCCGGCACTTGCCCCCCAGGGGGTCGGATCTTTCCCTATCTCCACCGAACCAGCTGCTATGGATACTAAGCATCAAGGACGCTCTGAAGCAGGCCTCATGCGTCCATCCACCCCGGCGGGAGCAGGGTTTTTCTTTGTGGCCAAGAAAGACGGTGGATTACGTGCCCTTGCATCGACTACCGGGGACTCAATGCCATAACCGTCCGTAACCGTTACCCGCTACCCCTTATGGCCACAGCGCCTTCGAGCTGCTCCAGGAAGCAGTTGTTTTCACTGCTTGACGCGGAACGCATACCATCTTGTGCGGATCAGACCTGGTGACGAGTGGGAAGACCGCTCAACACGCTACTGGTCACTATGAATACTTGGTGATGCCCTTCGCCTGACCAATGCCCCAGCGGTGTTCCAAGCGCTCATAAACGATGTGCTTAGGGATATGCTTAACATATTTGTGTTCGTTTTACTTGGATGACATCCTCATCTTTTCGAGCTCCCTTCAAGAACACACTAGCATGTCAGACAAGTACTCAAACGCCTCCTGACAGCCATCTGTACGTTGCCATATTTGAAAAAATGTGAATTCCATTCATCCCGAGTACAATTCCTGGGATTTAGTGGAACCGGTCGAGTCCAAATGGACCCCAGGAAGGTAGGGCGTAGAGGATTGGCCCACCCCCAAATCCGTTATGAAGTTCAGCGTTTCTGGGCTTCACAAACTTTTACCGCAAGTTCATCAAGAACTTCAGCTTGGTGGCAGCCCTCTCTCAGCTTTAACCAAGGGTGGCAATGCAAGGTTTTTTTGTGGGGAAGAGAAGCTGAGACGGCCTTCCAAGGACTCAGCGCGTCTTCTGCTCCCATCCTGATACTACCGACTACGGATGAACCATTTGTGGTGGAGAGGTAGACGCATCAGAGGTTGGTGTTGAGCTGTCCTGTCTCAGAGGGTGAAGACAAGAAGCTTCATCCGTGCGCTTTCTTCACACCGGCTTACCCCGACTGAGAGAACTACGATGGGGGATCGTGAACTCCTAGCGGTTAAGATGGCATTGAAGGAATGGAGACACTGGCTCGAGGGGCTTCTCACCCGTTCTGCGTTTTTACGGACCACAAAAATCTGGAGTATATCCAGCAGGCGAAGCGGTTGAACTCTAGACAAGCTAGATGGTCTCTTTCTTCAATCGATTCCAGTTTATCCTCACCTATCGGCCCGGGTCGAAGAATCTTCAAACCGGATGCCCTGTCCCGAGTCTACGCTCCTGCCATTCGAGATGACACTGACATGCCTGTCCTTCCTGCTGCTAAGATTGTGGCTCCGATCTCGTGGCAAGTTGAGGATACCGTGAGACGTGCCTGCTAGCGAACCGGACCCAAAGGAGGTCCTGCCAATCGGCTGTTTGTCCCCAAGGCAGTGAGGACTCAGGTCCTCTGTGGGGGCACTCTCGCCTCACCTGTCATCCGGGCGTAGGTCGCACCTTGGAGTTCATCCAGCGTAAGTTCTGGTGGCCTACCATAAGAGAAGACGTTGCCACTTTCGTCAATGCCTGTCCCGTGTGCTGCCAGGGCAAATCTTCTCACCTCCGCCCTCAAGGACTCCTTCACCCTTTACCTGTTCCCCACAGACCCTGGTCCCATATCTCATTGGACTTTATTACTGGACTTCCTCCATCCCATGGCAATACTACTATCCTAGTCATAATCGACAGGTTTTCAAAGGCGGCCAGGTTCGTCCCTCTGACTAAGTTACCTTCTGCCAAGGAAACGGCTGAGTTGGTAATTAATCATGTGTTCCGAGTCTTCGGCATTCCTCAAGATATGGTTTCTGACAGAGGTCCCCAGTTCGCCTCAAGGTTTTGGAAGGCCTTCTGCCAACTCATGGGGGCTTCTGCCAGTCTATCTTCAGGGTACCATCCGGAGTCCAACGGCCAAACAGAGAGGATGAATCAAGAGCTGGAAACCACCCTCCGATGTATGACTCGTGACAACCCGTCCACATGGTCATCCTTTATTGTTTGGGCCGAATACGCGCACAACACCTTGCGCTCCTCCTCCACTGGTATGTCCCCGCACGAGTGTCAGTTTGGCTATGCTCCTCCATTGTTCCGGACCAGGAGGCAGAAGTCAGAGTGCCTTCAGCCTTGAAGTTCGTCAGACACTGTCGGCTTATGTGGAGGAAGACCTGTCTTAATCTTATGCGTTCCTCACAGAGGTACCAACAACAAGCCAACAGACGTCGCCGTCCCGGCCTACCCTGCGCCCCGGCCAGAGAGTCTGGCTCTCCACAAGAGACTTACCTCTACGGGTGGAGTCTCGCAAGCTGTCCCAAAAATACATCGGTCCCTTCAAGGTTGCCAGGAGAGTTAACCCAGTTTCTTATCGCCTACACTTACCCAGATCCTTAAGATTAATCCCACATTTCACATTTCATTGTTAAAACCTGTTGTTTTTCTCCCCTTGTCCCGGCAGACAGACCTCCGCCTCGTGTCATTGGAGGCCAGCCGGGCTTATACCGTCCATCGGATACTGGATTCCCGCCGGGTGCAGCGGTCCTGGCAGTATCTGGTGGACTGGGAAGGCTACGGTCCCGAGGAGCGCTCCTGGGTTCCTGCCAAAGACATCCTGGACCCTGACCTCATTCGTCAGTTCAGGGCCCTCCACCCTGAGAGAGCTGGTAGGAACGTCAGGAGCCGTTCCTAGGGGGATTCTGTCAGGATTTGGCCAGGGTTGTTCCGGGTTTGGTCACTAGATGCCCCATTGTGCTTTTTGACCTTATGTTTTTTCCCTTGTTCCCCATTATTATTTGCACCTGTGCCTCGTTTCCTCTGATTGTATTTAAACCTTAGTTTCCCTCAGTTCTGTGCTCTGTGTTTGTATGTTAGCACCCAGCCCTAGTGTTCTGTGTATTCTTGTCGATTCCGGTGGATGCTCTTGTGGAATTCTGTTTTGTTTTGAGTATCTCTTGAGGCTTTTTTGTGCTATTCCTACCACCTTTTGGATTTGCCATTTTGTATTGAAGGACTTCTCCTTTTTTACTTTATTAAATACACCGTCTTAAGTACTGCTGTGTCTGCCTCATCTTCTGGGTTCTGCTGACTATTCGTAGCCAGTTGGTTAAGTGACTACACTCGATAAATGTCATAGTTCCTCCCTTCACGTCCTGGGATAATCCACCCCGCCGCCGACCATGGCCAAATAGTCCTCACCCAGAACCCCACTGAACTGAGGAGCAGCTAGGGACTGAGGGGCAGCTCGGGACTGAGGGGCAGCTCGGGACTGAGGGAAGCCCGGCACTGAGAGGGAAGCCACAGCACTGAGAGGAAGCCCAGCACTGAGGAGCAAGCCCAGCACTGAGAGGAAGCCCAGCACTGAGAGGCGGCACTGAGAAGCAGCCAGGCAGTTGAATCCGGCAGATCCTGGCTGGCTGGGCAGTTCTGGCAGATCCTGGCTGACTGGCGGATCTGGAAGGGTCTGGTTGACTGGCAGATCTGGAAGAAGCTCTGGTTTGACTAGCAGATCTGGGAGAGTCTGGTTGACTAGCAGATCTGGAAGAGTCTGGCTGACTGGCAGATCTGGAAGAGTCTGGCTGACTGGCAGTAACAATCACCCACAAAATACAAAGTGAAACCCAGGCTACCTAAATACGGTTCCCAATCAGAGACAACGAGAATCACCTGACTCTGAGAACCGCCTCAGGCAGCCAAACCTATGCAACACCCCTACTCAGCCTCAATCCCAATAATTAAAAAACCCACTACGAAATACAACAACATAAACCCATGTCACACCCTGGCCTGACCAACTAAATAACGAAAACACAAAATACTAAGACCAAGGCGTGACACTGGGACAGTAGAGGGTGATGAGGTGGTAATAACCATCTACAGCCAAACAGTATTACCCTGGGACAGTAGAGGGTGATGAGGTGGTAATAACCACCTACAGCCAAACAGTATTACAAAGAAGATGGCCGCTACAATTGAGATACGGAGACAGAGAAGATGCCCGCTGTAAGTGAGATATCGAGATAAGGATGATGGTTCGACAGGCAAGATATGGAGACAAAGATGATGGCTCTACAGGCGAGATACAGAGACAGA
>NW_027015330.1:0-11738 GCF_036934945.1 Oncorhynchus masou masou
CCGACTCACTTCTATATTATCAAACCGATACCAGCGGAGCGTAGCCAGATAACAGGCCTACAGTAGCCTGGCCGACTCACTTCTATATTATCAGCTAGATGAACAAGCCCATGGAGCGTAGCCAGATAACAGGCCTACAGTGGCCTGGCCGACTCACTTCTATATTATCAGCTAGATGAACAAGCCCATGGAGCGTAGCCAGATAACAGGCCTACAGTAGCCTGGCCGACTCACTTCTATATTATCAGCTAGATGAACACATGGAGCGTAGCCAGATAACAGGCCTACAGTGGCCTGGCCGACTCACTTCTATATTATCAGCTAGATGAACACATGGAGCGTAGCCAGATAACAGGCCTACAGTGGCCTGGCCGACTCACTTCTATATTATCAGCTAGATGAACACATGGAGCGTAGCCAGATAACGTACAGTAGCCTGGCCTGCCAGATAGCAGGCCTACACCTGGCCGACTCACTTCTATATTATCAGCTAGATGAACACATGGAGCGTAGCCAGATAACAGGCCTACAGTGTCCTGGCCGACTCACTTCTATATTATCAGCTAGATGAACAAGCCCATGGAGCGTAGCCAGATACCAGGCCTACAGTAGCCTGGCCGACTCACTTCTATATTATCAGCTAGATGAACCCATGGAGCGTAGACAGATAACAGGCCTACAGTGTCTGGCCGACTCACTTCTATATTATCAGCTAGATGAACAAGCCCATGGAGCGTAGCAAGATAACAGGCCTACAGTAGCCTGGCCGACTCACTTCTATATTATCAGCTAGATGAACACATGGAGCGTAGCCAGATAACAGGCCTACAGTAGCCTGGCCGACTCACTTCTATATTATCTGCTAGATGAACACATGGAGCGTAGCCAGATAACAGGCCTACAGTAGCCTGGCCGACTCACTTCTATATTATCAGCTAGATGAACAAGCATGGAGCGTAGCCAGATAACAGGCCTACAGTGGCCTGGCCGACTCACTTCTATATTATCAGCTAGATGAACATATGGAGCGTAGCCAGATAACAGGCCTACAGTGGCCTGGCCGACTCACTTCTATATTATCAGCTAGATGAACAGCCCATGGAGCGTAGCCAGATAACAGGCCTACAGTAGCCTGGCCGACTCACTTCTATATTATCAGCTAGATGAACCCATGGAGCGTAGCCAGATAACAGGCCTACAGTGGCCTGGCCGACTCACTTCTATATTATCAGCTAGATGAACAAGCATGGAGCGTAGCCAGATAACAGACAGTAACAGGCCTTCTATATTATCAGAGATGCTCCCATGGAGGCGTAGCCAGATAACAGGCCTACAGTGGCCTGGCCACGACTCACTTCTATATTATCAGCTAGATGAGCCCATGGGCAAGCCAGATAGCAGGCCTACAGACTGTTGCTATTAGACTCACTTCTATCATTATCGCTCAGGATGGACAAGCCAGGGATGCGTAGCCAGATAACAGGCCTACAGTAGCCTGGCCGACTCACTTCTATATTATCAATGGATGAACAAGCCCATGGAGCGTAGCCAGATAACAGGCCTACAGTAGCCTGGCCGACTCACTTCTATATTATCAGCTAGATGAACAAGCCCATGGGCGTAGACAGATAACAGCCTACAGTGTCCACTCACTTCTATATTATCAGTAATGAACAAGCCTGGCGTAGCAAGATAAGGCCTACAGTAGCCTGGCGACCCTTCTATTATCAGTAGATAACACATAGCGTAGAATAACAGGCCTACAGTAGCTGGACACGTAGCCAGATAACAGGCCTACAGTAGCCTGGCCGACTCACTTCTATATTATCAGCTAGATGAACATATGGAGCGTAGCCAGATAACAGGCCTACAGTAGCCCTGCAGCATTCTTCCTGTTATCATTGAATAAACATAATATACGGGTTAACAGGCCCAGTGGCCTGGCCGACTCGCCTCTATATTATCAGCTAGATGAACAAGCCCATGGAGCGTGAGCCAGATAACAGGCCTACAGTAGCCTGGCGACTCACTTCTATATTATCAGCTAGATGAACAAGCCCATGGACGTAGCCAGATAACTAGGCCTACAGTAGCCTGGCCGGCTCACTTCTATATTATCAGCTAGATGAACAAGCCCATGGAAGGCGTAGCCAGATAACAGGCCTACAGTAGCCACGGCCGGCTCATCTATCTTATCAGCTAGATGAACAAGCCCATGGAGGCGTAGCCCGGTAACTAGGCCTACGGTGGCCTGGCCGGCTCACTTCTATATTATCAGCCTTCGATGAACAGGCCCATGGAGAGCGTAGCCCGGATAGCGCAGGCCTACAGTGGCGCAAGCCCGACTCACTTCTATATTATCAGCTAGTCATCGACGCAAGCCCATGGGCGTAGCCAGATAACAGGCCTACACAGTGGCCTGGCCGACTCACTTCTCATATTATCAGCTAGATGGACAGGCCTCGCGGAGCGCTAGTTCCAGGTATGCAGGCCTGCAGTGGCCTGGCCGACTCACTTCTATTATTATCAGCTAGATGAACAAGCCCATGGAGACAGCCGATCACTTTATATTATATATAACACATGGAGGTAGCCAGATAACCGGCCTACGGTGGCCTGGCCGACTCACTTCTATCGCCCATCGGCTGCGATGAACGCATGGACGTGGCCGGAATGTGGAACAGGCCTACGGTGGCCTGGCCGACTCGCCACTATATTATCAGCTACCGATGAACATATGGAGCGTAGCCAGATAACAGGCCTACAGTAGCCTGGCCGACTCACTTCTATATTATCAGCTAGATGAACAAGCCCATGGAGCGTAGCCAGATAACAGGCCTACAGTAGCTCTGGCCGACTCACTTCTATATTATCAGCTAGATGAACAAGCCCATGGAGCGTAGCCAGATAACAGGCCTACAGTAGCCTGGCCGACTCACTTCTATATTATCAGCTAGATGAACAAGCCCATGGAGCGTAGCCAGATAACAGGCCTACAGTAGCCTGGCCGACTCACTTCTATATTATCAGCTAGATGAACCCATGGAGCGTAGCCAGATAACAGGCCTACAGTGGCCTGGCCGACTCACTTCTATATTATCAGCTAGATGAACAAGCCCATGGAGCGTAGCCAGATAACAGGCCTACAGTAGCCTGGCCGACTCACTTCTATATTATCAGCTAGATGAACAGCCCATGGAGCGTAGCCAGATAACAGGCCTACAGTGGCCTGGCCGACTCACTTCTATATTATCAGCTAGATGAACAAGCCCATGGAGCGTAGCCAGATAACAGGCCTACAGTGGCCTGGCCGACTCACTTCTATATTATCAGCTAGATGAACCCATGGAGCGTAGCCAGATAACAGGCCTACAGTGGCCTGGCCGACTCACTTCTATATTATCAGCTAGATGAACACATGGAGCGTAGCCAGATAACAGGCCTACAGTAGCGCGCTCGCTTCTATCTACAGCTAGATGAACACATGGAGCGTAGCCAGATAACAGGCCTACAGTGGCCTGGCCGACTCACTTCTATGTTATCTGCTAGATGAACAGCCATGGAGCGTAGCCAGATAACAGGCCTACAGTGGCCTGGCCGACTCACTTCTATATTATCAGCTAGATGAACAAGCCCATGGAGCGTAGCCAGATAACAGGCCTACAGTGGCCTGGCCGACTCACATCTATATTATCAGCTAGATGAACAAGCCCATGGAGCGTAGCCAGATAACAGGCCTACAGTGGCCTGGCCGACTCACTTCTATATTATCAGCTAGATGAACAGCCATGGAGCGTAGCCAGATAACAGGCCTACAGTAGCCTGGCCGACTCACTTCTATATTATCAGCTAGATGAACAAGCCCATGGAGCGTAGCCAGATAACAGGCCTACAGTGGCCTGGCCGACTCACTTCTATATTATCAGCTAGATGAACAAGCCCATGGAGGCGTAGCCAGATAACAGGCCTACAGTGGCCTGGCCGACTCACTTCTATATTATCAGCTAGATGAACCAGCATGGAGCGTAGCCAGATAACAGGCCTACAGTGGCCTGGCCGACTCACTTCTATATTATCAGCTAGATGAACAGCCATGGAGCGTAGCCAGATAACAGGCCTACAGTGGCCTGGCCGACTCACTTCTATATTATCAGCTAGATGAACAAGCCCATGGAGCGTAGCCAGATAACAGGCCTACAGTGGCCTGGCCGACTCACTTCTATATTATCAGCTAGATGAACAAGCCCATGGAGCGTAGCCAGATAACAGGCCTACAGTGGCCTGGCCGACTCACTTCTATATTATCAGCTAGATGAACAAGCCCATGGAGCGTAGCCAGATAACAGGCCTACAGTGGCCTGGCCGACTCACTTCTATATTATCAGCTAGATGAACACATGGAGCGTAGCCAGATAACAGGCCTACAGTGTCCTGGCAGACTCACTTCTATATTATCAGCTAGATGAACAAGCCCATGGAGCGTAGCCAGATAACAGGCCTACAGTAGCCTGGCCGACTCACTTCTATATTATCAGCTAGATGAACAAGCCCATGGAGCGTAGCCAGATAACAGGCCTACAGTGTCCTGGCCGACTCACTTCTATATTATCAGCTAGATGAACAAGCCCATGGAGCGTAGCACAGGCCTACAGTTGGCTATATTTATCAGCTAGATGAACAAGCCCATGGAGCGTAGCCAGATAACAGGCCTACAGTGGCCTGGCCGACTCCCTTCTATATTATCAACTAGATGAACACATGGAGCGTAGCCAGATAACGGGCTAGATGAACAAGCCCATGGAGCAGTAACAGGCCTGGGCCTGGCCGACTCACTTCTATATTATCAGCTAGATGAACCCATGGAGCGTAGCCAGATAACAGGCCTACAGTAGCCTGGCCGACTCACTTCTATATTATCAGCTAGATGAACATATGGAGCGTAGCCAGATAACAGGCCTACAGTGGCCTGGCCGACTCACTTCTATATTATCAGCTAGATGAACAAGCCCATGGAGCGTAGCAGATAACAGGCCTACAGTGGCCTGGCCGACTCACTTCTATATTATCAGCTAGATGAACCCATGGAGCGTAGCCAGATAACAGGCCTACAGTAGCCTGGCCGACTTACTTCTATATTATCAGCTAGATGAACAAGCCCATGGAGCGTAGCCAGATAACAGGCCACCAGTAGCCTGGCCGACTCACTTCTATATTATCAGCTAGATGAACAAGCCCATGGAGCGTAGCCAGATAACAGGCCTACAGTGGCCTGGCCGACTCACTTCTATATTATCAGCTAGATGAACACATGGAGCGTAGCCAGATAACAGGCCTACAGTGGCCTGGCCGACTCACTTCTATATTATCAGCTAGATGAACAAGCCCATGGAGCGAGCCAGATAACAGGCCTACAGTGGCCTGGCCGACTCACTTCTATATTATCAGCTAGATGAACAAGCCCATGGAGCGTAGCCAGATAACAGGCCTACAGTGGCCTGGCCGACTCACCTCTATATTATCAGCTAGATGAACACATGGAGCGTAGCCAGATAACAGGCCTACAGTGGCCTGGCCGACTCGTGTTCTGTTCTTCTAAAATACCTTTTCTTCGTATCATAATGTTTCTTTAGACCTGACGAAAATACATGGACTTATTGCTGATGGTGTACATTAAATTGATTTAGACTTTTTTTAAATGTAGATGTTCCAAAGGGGCGAATCAGCGGCTTGTATGCGAGGAGGCATGGAGATGCTGAATGTGTTTGTTAATTAACGGTCATTTACCGTGAGAACGGCAGTCTTTGCATGACAATAACCTGCTGACCAGATTTCATGACCCTAAAACTGATTTTGAACATTGAAAGCAACTGGGAAATGTCCATGGCAGGTATTGTTGTCAACTTAGCCTGCTACACTTGGGGCGGCAGCGTAGCCCTGAGCTGACAACGTACAAATCTGTCGTTCTGCCCCTGAACAAGTTCTACCCACCATTCCTAGGCCGTCATTGAAAATAATATTTTTTCTCTTAACTTGCCTAGTTAAATAAAAGGTAAAATAAATGGAGTGCTAGGAAGCACGTCACGAGCACCACCACCAATCAACACCACCCGTCGTTACTATGACAACTAGCGTAGCCAAGTCAGAAAATGACTTGTCTGAACACACACAAATCCAAATTTGGTCACATGTAACTTGCCATTTGGACAGTCAGGGCTTTAGTCTACACGAGTGGCCTAACCGGTCATAAAGGGTGGCCAATGACGTGGCTGTGAACACCAAAGCCTATATGATCAGTAGACAACACTCTTTTCATACAGGGATGAATGCACAATGCTCACGGCAATTTTCATTCCAGTGAATCTCCCATTGACAACATGACGATTTATGCAAAAGTTGCGTATTTCCAGTTTGGATCCAGCCCACCATAACTGATTAAATACAGTGTGGAATCATAATACGATATGTGGGCATAACTAGAATTTGAGATAATTCTCCTAATGTTAACACTGCCTGACTTATGCAAAAATCAGATTTGTGTGTGCATATCACAAGTTGGCATTGAGCCAAGAGCGGATACGTAACTACCTATACTAAGTGAGTGTTTATCTTTCATCACAATATGTTCCCACAGTAATTGTTTATGTAAAAAATGTAATTACTAAAAAAACATTCTAAACAAAGGGCACAGATCTGTTAAGTCTCAGAGTCGGTTTGGCCTTTCTCAATACTGGCTGGTGAAGAGTTTCTCCCAACCGATTAGTCTTTTGGACAGAAATTCACAGGATATGTCACAGGCCACACAATGAGCATTGCAGAACACTGAGGAAGACACACATCCTTCTGAATCTGTAATGTTTGATGAGTTGACGCTCATCACATCTAGGATTTCTATCAGAATCCCAAGGAGGAATATGTAGGGCGTTGACCCTAACCACAGATACTGGGTAATCTTCATCTTTCTGAAGGATTCTGTAGGCTAATCTGATCTGAGACAAGTACTTTAGGACAACTTCTAAACCCAGCTATTGTTGAGTGATCAGGTATCAACCACACGACTCCAAATTACATTAGCCCACGGAGCTAAAGCCCTACTGACTGCATGTCCACATGCAGTCAGTAGTGTGTCAACAAACCACCTCCCTTACATGTATCACTTATCTCCCACTCCACAAGACCCCGGTCCCACTCCTACACTCCCATTGTTGTGTTGTTCTCCCTGACTTGCTCAGCCTCCTTCAAAGCACCACTCTTGGCATTACTAAGTTCACCAGTGTGTATATAGAAAGAGAGCCCCAGTCCCTCACTCCTCACAGTACCTGTGTTGTTCTCCCTGGCCCGCTCAGCCTTCTTCAAAGCACCACTCTTGGCATTACTAAGTTCACCAGTGTGTATATAGAAAGAGAGCCCCAGTCCCTCACTCCTCACAGTACCTGTGTTGTTCTCCCTGGCCCGCTCAGCCTCCTTCAAAGCACCACTCTTGGCATTACTAAGTTCACCAGTGTGTATATAGAAAGAGAGCCCCAGTCCCTCACTCCTCACAGTACCTGTGTTGTTCTCCCTGGCCCGCTCAGCCTTCTTCAAAGCACCACTCTTGGCATTACTAAGTTCACCAGTGTGTATATAGAAAGAGAGCCCCAGTCCCTCACTCCTCACTGTACCTGTGTTGTTCTCCCTGGCCCGCTCAGCCTTCTTCAAAGCACCACTCTTGGCATTACTAAGTTCACCAGTGTGTATATAGAAAGAGAGCCCCAGTCCCTCACTCCTCACTGTACCTGTGTTGTTCTCCCTGACTTGCTCAGCCTCCTTCAAAGCACCACTCTTGGCATTACTAAGTTCACCAGTGTGTATATAGAAAGAGAGCCCCAGTCCCTCACTCCTCACAGTACCTGTGTTGTTCTCCCTGACTTGCTCAGCCTTCTTCAAAGCACCACTCTTGGCATTACTAAGTTCACCAATGTGTATATAGAAAGAGAGCCCCAGTCCTCACTCCTCACAGTACCTGTGTTGTTCTCCCTGACTTGCTCAGCCTTCTTCAAAGCACCACTCTTGGCATTACTAAGTTCACCAGTGTGTATAGAAAGAGAGCCCCAGTCCTCACTCCTCACTGTACCTGTGTTGTTCTCCCTGACTTGCTCAGCCTTCTTCAAAGCACCACTCTTGGCATTACTAAGTTCACCAGTGTGTATATAGAAAGAGAGCCCCAGTCCCTCACTCCTCACTGTACCTGTGTTGTTCTCCCTGACTTGCTCAGCCTTCTTCAAAGCACCACTCTTGGCATTACTAAGTTCACCAGTGTGTATATAGAAAGAGAGCCCCAGTCCCTCACTCCTCACTGTACCTGTGTTGTTCTCCCTGGCCCGCTCAGCCTCCTTCAAAGCACCACTCTTGGCATTACTAAGTTCACCAGTGTGTATATAGAAAGAGAGCCCCAGTCCCTCACTCCTCACTGTACCTGTGTTGTTCTCCTGACTTGCTCAGCCTTCTTCAAAGCACCACTCTTGGCATTACTAAGTTCACCAGTGTGTATATATAGAAAGAGAGCCCCAGTCCCTCACTCCTCACTGTACCTGTGTTGTTCTCCCTGACTTACCAGCCTCCTTCAAAGCACCACTCTTGGCATTACTAAGTTCACCAGTGTGTATATAGAAAGAGAGCCCCAGTCCCTCACTCCTCACTGTACCTGTGTTGTTCTCCCTGACTTGCTCAGCCTTCTTCAAGCACCACTCTTGGCATTACTAAGTTCACCAGTGTGTATATAGAAAGAGAGCCCCAGTCCCTCACTCCTCACTGTACCTGTGTTGTTCTCCCTGGCCCGCTCAGCCTTCTTCAAAGCACCACTCTTGGCATTACTAAGTTCACCAGTGTGTATATAGAAAGAGAGCCCCAGTCCCTCACAGTACCTGTGTTGTTCTCCCTGACTTGCTCAGCCTTCTTCAAAGCACCACTCTTGGCATTACTAAGTTCACCAGTGTGTATATAGAAAGAGAGCCCCAGTCCCTCACTCCTCACAGTACCTGTGTTGTTCTCCCTGACTTGCTCAGCCTTCTTCAAAGCACCACTCTTGGCATTACTAAGTTCACCAGTGTGTATATAGAAAGAGAGCCCCAGTCCCTCACTCCTCACTGTACCTGTGTTGTTCTCCCTGACTTGCTCAGCCTCCTTCAAAGCACCACTCTTGGCATTACTAAGTTCACCAGTGTGTATATAGAAAGAGAGCCCCAGTCCCTCACTCCTCACTGTACCTGTGTTGTTCTCCCTGACTTGCTCAGCCTTCTTCAAAGCACCACTCTTGGCATTACTAAGTTCACCAGTGTGTATATAGAAAGAGAGCCCCAGTCCCTCACTGTACCTGTGTTGTTCTCCCTGGCCCGCTCAGCCTTCTTCAAAGCACCACTCTTGGCATTACTAAGTTCACCAGTGTGTATATAGAAAGAGAGCCCCAGTCCTCACAGTACCTGTGTTGTTCTCCCTGACTTGCTCAGCCTTCTTCAAAGCACCACTCTTGGCATTACTAAGTTCACCAGTGTGTATATAGAAAGAGAGCCCCAGTCCCTCACTCCTCACAGTACCTGTGTTGTTCTCCTGGCCTGCTCAGCCTTCTTCAAAGCACCACTCTTGGCATTACTAAGTTCACCAGTGTGTATATAGAAAGAGAGCCCCAGTCCCTCACTCCTCACTGTACCTGTGTTGTTCTTCCTGACTTGCTCAGCCCTTCTTCAAAGCACCACTCTTGGCATTACTAAGTTCACCAGTGTGTATATAGAGAGCCCCAGTCCCTCACAGTACCAACAGCCCCAGTCAGCCTCACAGTTCACCTGTGTGTTCTCCCTGACTTGTGTTGTTCTCAGCCTTCTTCAAAGCACCACTCTTGGCATTACTAAGTTCACCAGTGTGTATATAGAAAGAGAGCCCCAGTCCCTCACACTGTACCTGTGTTGTTCTCCTGGCCCGCTCAGCCTTCTTCAAAGCACCACTCTTGGCATTACTAAGTTCACCAGTGTGTATATAGAAGAGAGCCCCAGTCCCTCACTCCTCACTGTACCTGTGTTGTTCTCCCTGGCCCGCTCTGGCCTTCTTCAAAGCACCACTCTTGGCATTACTAAGTTCACCAGTGTGTATATAGAAAGAGAGCCCCAGTCCCTCACTCCTCACTGTACCTGTGTTGTTCTCCCTGGCCCGCTCAGCCTTCTTCAAAGCACCACTCTTGTGCATTACTAAGTTCACCAGTGTTACTAAGTTATATAGAAAGAGAGCCCCAGTCCCTCACTCCTCACTGTACCTGTGTTGTTCTCCCTGGCCCAGCTCAGCCTTCTTCAAAGCACCACTCTTGGCATTACTAAGTTCACCAGTGTGTATATAGAAAGAGAGCCCCAGTCCCTCACTCCTCACTGTACCTGTGTTGTTCTCCCTGGCCCGCTCAGCCTTCTTCAAAGCACCACTCTTGGCATTACTAAGTTCACCAGTGTGTATATAGAAAGAGAGCCCCAGTCCCTCACTCCTCACTGTACCTGTGTTGTTCTCCCTGGCCCGCTCAGCCTCCCTTCAAAGCACCACTCTTGGCATTACTAAGTTCACCAGTGTGTATATGAAAGAGAGCCCCAGTCCTCACTCCTCACAGTACCTGTGTTGTTCTCCCTGGCCCGCTCAGCCTTCTTCAAAGCACCACTCTTGGCATTACTAAGTTCACCAGTGTGTATATAGAAAGAGAGCCCCAGTCCTCACTCCTCACAGTACCTGTGTTGTTCTCCCTGGCCCGCTCAGCCTCCTTCAAGCACCACTCTTGGCATTACTAAGTTCACCAGTGTGTATATAGAAAGAGAGCCCCAGTCCCTCACTCCTCACTGTACCTGTGTTGTTCTCCCTGGCCCGCTCAGCCTTCTTCAAGCACCACTCTTGGCATTACTAAGTTCACCAGTGTGTATATAGAAAGAGAGCCCCAGTCCTCACTCCTCACAGTACCTGTGTTGTTCTCCCTGGCCCGCTCAGCCTTCTTCAAAGCACCACTCTTGGCATTACTAAGTTCACCAGTGTGTATATAGAAAGAGAGCCCCAGTCCCTCACTCCTCACTGTACCTGTGTTGTTCTCCCTGGCCCCGCTCAGCCCTTCTTCAGCACCACTCTTGGCATTACTAAGTTCACCAGTGTGTATATAGAAAGAGAGCCCCAGTCCCTCACTCCTCACTGTACCTGTGTTGTTCTCCCTGGCCCAGCTCAGCCTTCTTCAAAGCACCACTCTTGGCATTACTGAGTTCACCAGTGTGTATATAGAAAGAGAGCCCCAGTCCCTCACTCCTCACTGTACCTGTGTTGTTCTCCCTGGCCCGCTCAGCCTTCTTCAAAGCACCACTCTTGGCATTACTAAGTTCACCAGTGTGTATATAGAAAGAGAGCCCCAGTCCCTCACTCCTCACTGTACCTGTGTTGTTCTCCCTGGCTCCGCTCAGCCTTCTTCAAAGCACCACTCTTGGCATTACTAAGTTCACCAGTGTGTATATAGAAAGAGAGCCCCAGTCCCTCACTCCTCACGTACCTGTGTTGTTCTCCCTGGCCCGCTCAGCCTCTCCAAAGCACCACTCTTGGCATTACTAAGTTCACCAGTGTGATATAGAAAGAGAGCCCCAGTCCTCATCCACAGTACCTGTGTTGTTCTCCTGGCCGCTCAGCCTTCTTCAAAGCACCACTCTTGGCATTGCTAAGTTCACCAGTGTGTATATAGAAAGAGAGCCCCAGTCCCTCAC
>NW_027015331.1:0-11736 GCF_036934945.1 Oncorhynchus masou masou
GAACCCTGCAGGCTATCTATACAGTAGATTGCAACTCCACCCCCTTTGGCAGTTCTATCTTAGTGGAAAATGTTATAGTTGGGGATGGAAATTTCAGAATTTTTGGTGGCCTTCCTAAGCCAGGATTCAGACACGGCTAGGACATCAGGGTTGGCAGAGTGTGCTAAAAGCAGTGGGAAAAAAAACTTAGGGAGGAGGTTTCTACGGTTCCAGAAACTGTTACGGTTACAGAAGTCAACAAATGATAGCGCCTGGGGAATAGTAGTGGAGCTGGGGGCTACAGGGCTAACCTCTACATCACCAGAGGAGCAGAGGAGGAGTAGGATAAGTGTACGGCTAAAGGCTATAAGAACTGGTCGTCTAGTGCTTTGGGGACAGAGAATAAAAGGAGCAGATTTCTGGGTGTGGTCGAATAGATTCAAGGCATAATGTACAGACAAGGGTGTGGTAGGATGTGAGTACAGTGGAGGTAAAACTATGCGTTGCGTTATGATGAGAGAGGTTTCATCGCTGGAGGCATTAATTAACGTAGATAAGGTCTCCACCTGTGTGTGGGGTGGGACGAAAGAGCTATCAAATTGAATTTGAGCGGGACTGAGGGCTCGACAGTGAAATAAAGCAATAAAAACTAGCCAAGACAGCAGTAGACAAGGCATATTGACATTAGAGAGAGGCATAAAGCAATCACAGGTGTTGATCAGGAGAGCTAAGACAACAACAGGTAAATGGTGAAGGAAGGGCAGAGCGGGTCAGTTAGATACATACAGGACCTGAGTTCAAGGCTGGGGCCGAAAGGTAAACAAAATGAGGTACCATGCTATTGAAATCATAGGGTCAAAAGAGTAGCAATAGGTCAGACAGGGTGCTATACGGTAGTCACTACTACAGTGGAACAGCATTCAGAAAAAGTACAATGGGCCAGAACTCAGCATAGATGGTTCTGTGGCGATATCGTAACAGAATAGCCTGTTGAGACCACATTGGGCGATCGCGTCGAGCAGTCCAGTTGTGATGGAACGGCGGGCTCGATAATGCGACAATAAAGGGTCCAGGCCAATTGGCACAGGAGGTAATTGTAGCCCTAGAATGAGTTGGTATATGGGCCTTGCTCGAGGCTAGCTGGTGCTTGCATCAGGACAGAGCGTTAGCTAACAGTCGCACTGTTTGCAGCTAGCTAGGAGCTTTGATCCAGTGTAATGATCCAGAGCGGCTGGAATCCGGTGATATGGTACAGAGAAGCAGTCCGATATGCTCTGGGTTGATATCGCGCTGTGCAGACTGGCAGGTGATTGTCCGAGTTTAGACCAGCTGATTCCGGGGAAAAGGTGAGGACAGCTAGACTAGTAGCTAGTTAGCTAGCTAGCTCCTGATGGAAGTTGCAGTTATAAGGAATAACAATAGCAGATCCGTACCACATTGGGTGAGGCGGGATGCTGGAAAGTATATTTAGTTTATAGATAGCAGTGAGATTAATATATATATACACGTCTATTGGCATATGAGATACTATAGCCTATACTAGAGATATATACTGTGGTAGAAAAAGTACTTAAATTGTCATACTTGAGTAAAAGTAAAGATGGCTTAATAGAAAATGACTCAAGTAAAAGTGAAATTCACCGAGTAAAATACTACTAAAGGTATTTGGTTTTAAATATACTTAAGTATCAGAAGTAAATGTAGTTGCTAAAATATACTTAAGTATCAAAGGTAAAAGTAGAAATAATTTAAAAATTCCTTATAATAAGCAAACCAGACAGCATTATTTTCTTGTTTGTTTAGTGTATGGATAGCCAGGGCACACTCCAACACTCAGACATCATTACAGATAGCCAGGGGCACACTCCAACACTCAGACATCATTACAGATAGCCAGGGGCACACTCCAACACTCAGACATCATTACAGATAGCCAGGGGCACACTCCAACACTCAGACATCATTACAGATAGCCAGGGGCACACTCCAACACTCAGACATCATTACAGATAGCCAGGGGCACACTCAAACACTCAGACATCATTACAGATAGCCAGGGGCACGCTCCAACACTCAGACATCATTACAGATAGCCAGGGGCACACTCCAACACTCAGACATCATTACAGATAGCCAGGGGCACACTCCAACACTCAGACATCATTACAGATAGCCAGGGCACACTCAAACACTCAGACATCATTACAGATAGCCAGGGGCACACTCCAACACTCAGACATCATTACAGATAGCCAGGGGCACACTCCAACACTCAGACATCATTACAGATAGCCAGGGGCACACTCCAACACTCAGACATCATTACAGATAGCCAGGCACACTCAAACACTCAGACATCATTACAGATAGCCAGGGCACACTCCAACACTCAGACATCATTACAGATAGCCAGGGGCACACTCCAACACTCAGACATCATTACAGATAGCCAGGGGGCACACTCCAACACTAATTTTTCAAACAAGTATTTGTGTTTAGTGAGTCTGCCAGATCAGATTTTGTAGGGCTGACCAGAGATTTTCTCTTTAAGTGCGTTAATTGAAAAATGTTCCTGTCCTGCTAAGCATTCAACGACTACTTTTGGGTGTCAGGGAAAATATGGAGTAGAAAGTACATTATTTTGTTTAGGAATGTAGTGAAGTAAAAGTTGACAAAGGTATAAATAGTAAAGTACAGATACCCCCAAAACTACTTAAGTAGTACTTTAAAGTATTTTTACTTAAGTACGTTACACCACTGGAGATATATACAGTACCAGTCAAAAGTTTGGACACACCTACTTATTCATTATTTATTTTGTATTTTCTACATTGTAGAATAATGAAATAACACATATAGAATCATGTAGTAACCAAAAAGGTGTTCAACAAATCAAATTAGATTTTAGATTCTTCAAAGTAGCCGCCCTTTGACTTGATGACAGCTTTGCACATTTTTGGCATTCTCTCAACCAGCTTCACTTGGAATGCTTTTCCAACAGCCTTGAAGGAGTTCCCACATATGCTGAGCACTTGTTGGCTACTTTTTCTTCACTCTGCGGTCCAACTCATCCCAAACCATCTCAATTGGGTTGAGGTTGGGTGATTGTGGAGGCCAGATCATCTGTTGCAGAACTCCATCACTTTCCTTCTTGGTCAAATAGCCCTTACACAGCCTGGAGGTGTGTTGGGTCATTGTCCTGTTGACAAACAAATGATAGTCCCACTAAGCGCAAACCAGATTGGATGGCACATCACTGCAGAATGCTGTGGTAGCCATGCTGGTTAAGTGTGCCTTGAATTCTAAATAAATCACTAACAGTGTCACCAGCAAAGCACCCCCACACCATCACACCTCCACCATGCGTCATGGTAGGAACCACACATCATTCGTTCACCTACTCTACGTCTCACAAAGATACAGTGGTTGGAACCAAAAATCTCAAATTTGGACTCATCAGACCAAAGGACAAATTCCCACCAGTCTAATGTCCATTGCTCGTGTTTCTTTCCCCAAGCAAGTCACTTATTCTTATTGGTGTCCTTTAGTAGTGGTTTCTTTGCAGCAATTCAACCATGAAGGCCTGATTCACTCAGTCTCCTCTAAACAGTTGATGTTGAGAAGTGTCTGTTACTTGAACTTTGTGAAGCATTTATTTGGCCTGCAATTTCTGAGGCTGTTAACTCTAATGAACTTATCCTCTGCAGCAGAGGTAACTCTGGGTCTTCCTTTTCTGTGGCAGTTCTCATGAGAGCCAGTTCCATCATAGCGCTTTGATGGTTTTTGCTACTGCACTTGAAGAAACTTTCAAAGTTCTTGAAATTTTCCACATTGACTGACCTTCATGTCTTAAAGTAGTGATGGACTGTCATTTATCTTTGTTTATTTGAGCTGTTCTTGCCATAATATGGACTTGGTCTTTTACCAAATAGGGATATCTTCTGTGTACCAACCCTACCTTGTCACAACACAACTGATTGGCTCAAACACATTAAGAAGGAAAGAAATTCCACAAATTAACCTTTAACAAGACACACCTGTTAATTGAAATGCATTCCATGTGACTACCCCATGAAGCTGGTTGAGAGAATGCCAAGAGTGTGCAAAGCTGTAATCAAGGCTTAGGGTGGCTACTTTGAAGAATCTAAAATCTATTTTGATTTGTTTAACACTTTTTTGGTTACTACATGATTCCATATGTGTTATTTCATAGTGTTGATGTCTGCACTATTATTCTACAATGTAGAAAATAGTCAAAAATAAAGAAAAATCCTGGAATGAGTAGGTGTGTCCAAACTTTTGACTGGTACAGTTTATATATACACTAGGTGTTCAAAACATTAGGAAGACCTTAATATTGAATTGCAATCCATGTCTCAATTGTCTCAAAGCTTAAAAATCCTTCTTTAACCTGTGTCCTCCCCTTCATTTACACTTATTGAAGTGGATGTAACAAAAATCATCAATAAGGGATCATATCTTTCACCTGGATTCACCTGGTCTGTCTATGTCTGTAGCAGGTGTCCTTAATGTTTTTGTCCACTCAATGACATAGCTAACTCCCTCTCTCGTCTTTCCTTCTCTCAATTCCCTCTCCCTCTCTCCCTCCATCTCTCCGTCTCCCAGAGATAATCCCAGTGTATGGCATGTCCAGCTACGTTGGCAGAGAGGAGAGCTATAACAAGCCCCAGCCGAAGAAGATGAAGGAGCAGAGACAGCTGGAGCGACAGAACAGACTCAACTCTCCCCCCTCCTCCCTGTATAAGTCTTTGGGCTCCAGCCACAATGGATACAGGTCAGTGAATAGTCCTGGTGTTAGAGACCGGTTCAACTAGTTCGAGACTACAGATGCACCATCTTCATTTGAGCACTCTGTTGTTGCAGAGAATTTTCCTGCGCTAGCAAGAAATGCTAACTTGTCGTGTGTTCATGGTTTGTCATTTTCACTATAAAATGTCAGACTTTATTTGCCCTAATGAAAAATGTGTCAACATTTCCTGTTGCTGCAGGATTATTTTCCTGCTGTGAGAAACTGTACTTACAGTACAACTTAAACACTAGATACAATACTACTTCAAAACTAGATACAATACTAGTTAGAGCTTAGAGACTAGTTTCTTTCTCTACAAATGAAGAGACTAGCCTTTTAATTGGAGAGAAGTTACAGACTAGTTATAGACTAGTTAGTAGTTTAGACTAGTTACTGGTTTTACTAGTGATCAACTTGTTCTACAAGTCTGAAATCTATAGACATAATGCAGACAGGAGAGACACTATAGAAGTTACAGACTTTGACCAGACATTGTTTTCCTATAGAAGTTACAGACTTTGACCAGACATGGTTTTCCTATAGAAGTTAGACTTTGACCAGACATTGTTTTCCTATAGAAGTTACAGACTTTGACCAGACATGGTTTCCTATAGAAGTTACAGACTTTGACCAGACATGTTTTCCTATAGAAGTTACAGACTTTGACCAGACATTGTTTTCCTATAGAAGTTACAGACTTTGACCAGACATGGTTTTCCTATAGAAGTTACAGACTTTGACCAGACATGGTTTTCCTATATAAGTTAGACTTTGACCAGACATGTTTTCCTATAGAAGTTAGACTTTGACCAGACATGTTTTCCTATAGAAGTTAGACTTTGACCAGACATGGTTTTCCTATAGAAGTTACAGACTTTGACCAGACATGGTTTTCCTATAGAAGTTAGACTTTGACCAGACATGTTTTCCTATAGAAGTTAGACTTTGACCAGACATGGTTTTCCTATAGAAGTTACAGACTTTGACCAGACATGGTTTTCCTATAGAAGTTAGACTTTGACCAGACATTGTTTTCCTATAGAAGTTAGACTTTGACCAGACATGGTTTTCCTATAGAAGTTAGACTTTGACCAGACATTGTTTTCCTATAGAAGTTAGACTTTGACCAGACATGGTTTTCCTATAGAAGTTACAGACTTTGACCAGACATGGTTTTCCTATAGAAGTTACAGACTTTGACCAGACATTGTTTTCCTATAGAAGTTACAGACTTTGACCAGACATGTTTTCCTATAGAAGTTACAGACTTTGACCAGACATGTTTTCCTATAGAAGTTACAGACTTTGACCAGACATTGTTTTCCTATAGAAGTTACAGACTTTGACCAGACATTGTTTTCCTATAGAAGTTACAGACTTTGACCAGACATTGTTTTCCTATAGAAGTTACAGACTTTGACCAGACATTGTTTTCCTATAGATGTTACAGACTTTGACCAGACATTGTTTTCCTATAGAAGTTACAGACTTTGACCAGACATGGTTTTCCTATAGAAGTTACAGACTTTGACCAGACATGTTTTCCTATAGAAGTTAGACTTTGACCAGACATGGTTTTCCTATAGAAGTTACAGACTTTGACCAGACATGGTTTTCCTATAGAAGTTAGACTTTGACCAGACATGGTTTTCCTATAGAAGTTAGACTTTGACCAGACATTGTTTTCCTATAGAAGTTACAGACTTTGACCAGACATGTTTTCCTATAGAAGTTAGACTTTGACCAGACATGGTTTTCCTATAGAAGTTACAGACTTTGACCAGACATTGTTTTCCTATAGAAGTTACAGACTTTGACCAGACATGGTTTTCCTATAGAAGTTAGACTTTGACCAGACATGTTTTCCTATAGAAGTTAGACTTTGACCAGACATGGTTTTCCTATAGAAGTTACAGACTTTGACCAGACATTGTTTTCCTATAGAAGTTAGACTTTGACCAGACATGGTTTTCCTATAGAAGTTACAGACTTTGACCAGACATTGTTTTCCTATAGAAGTTACAGACTTTGACCAGACATGGTTTTCCTATAGAAGTTAGACTTTGACCAGACATGTTTTCCTATAGAAGTTAGACTTTGACCAGACA
Organism: Oncorhynchus masou masou; assembly: GCF_036934945.1. NCBI lineage: Eukaryota > Metazoa > Chordata > Actinopteri > Salmoniformes > Salmonidae > Oncorhynchus > Oncorhynchus masou. Next base: position 6,898 of record NW_027015331.1, read on the forward strand.
TGGTTTTCCTATAGAAGTTACAGACTTTGACCAGACATTGTTTTCCTATAGAAGTTAGACTTTGACCAGACATTGTTTTCCTATAGAAGTTAGACTTTGACCAGACATGTTTTCCTATAGAAGTTAGACTTTGACCAGACATTGTTTTCCTATAGAAGTTAGACTTTGACCAGACATGGTTTTCCTATAGAAGTTACAGACTTTGACCAGACATGTTTTCCTATAGAAGTTACAGACTTTGACCAGACATTGTTTTCCTATAGAAGTTACAGACTTTGACCAGACATGGTTTTCCTATAGAAGTTAGACTTTGACCAGACATTGTTTTCCTATAGAAGTTACAGACTTTGACCAGACATGTTTTCCTATAGAAGTTAGACTTTGACCAGACATTGTTTTCCTATAGAAGTTACAGACTTTGACCAGACATGGTTTTCCTATAGAAGTTACAGTCTTTGACCAGACATGGTTTTCCTATAGAAGTTACAGACTTTGACCAGACATGTTTTCCTATAGAAGTTAGACTTTGACCAGACATTGTTTTCCTATAGAAGTTAGACTTTGACCAGACATGGTTTTCCTATAGAAGTTAGACTTTGACCAGACATTGTTTTCCTATAGAAGTTACAGACTTTGACCAGACATGGTTTTCCTACAGACTTTGACCAGATTTGGTTTTCCTATAGATGTTACAGACTTTGACCAGACATTGTTTTCCTATAGAAGTTACAGACTTTGACCAGACATGGTTTTCCTATAGAAGTTACAGACTTTGACCAGATATGGTTTTCCTATAGAAGTTACAGACTTTGACCAGACATTGTTTTCCTATAGAAGTTACAGACTTTGACCAGACGTTTTCCTATAGAAGTTACAGACTTTGACCAGACATGGTTTCCTATAGAAGTTAGACTTTGACCAGACATGTTTTCCTATAGAAGTTAGACTTTGACCAGACATGGTTTTCCTATAGAAGTTACAGACTTTGACCAGACATTGTTTTCCTATAGAAGTTACAGACTTTGACCAGACATGGTTTTCCTATAGAAGTTACAGACTTTGACCAGACATGGTTTTCCTATAGAAGTTACAGACTTTGACCAGACATTGTTTTCCTATAGAAGTTAGACTTTGACCAGACATTGTTTTCCTGACCTTTGACCAGACATGTTTTCCTATAGAAGTTAGACTTTGACCAGACATTGTTTTCCTATAGAAGTTAGACTTTGACCAGACATGGTTTTCCTATAGAAGTTAGACTTTGACCAGACATTGTTTTCCTATAGAAGTTAGACTTTGACCAGACATGTTTTCCTATAGAAGTTAGACTTTGACCAGACATTGTTTTCCTATAGAAGTTAGACTTTGACCAGACATTGTTTTCCTATAGAAGTTAGACTTTGACCAGACATGGTTTTCCTATAGAAGTTAGACTTTGACCAGACATGTTTTCCTATAGAAGTTACAGACTTTGACCAGACATGGTTTCCTATAGAAGTTAGACTTTGACCAGACATTGTTTTCCTATAGAAGTTACAGACTTTGACCAGACATGTTTTCCTATAGAAGTTAGACTTTGACCAGACATTGTTTTCCTATAGAAGTTAGACTTTGACCAGACATGTTTTCCTATAGAAGTTAGACTTTGACCAGACATGTTTTCCTATAGAAGTTAGACTTTGACCAGACATGGTTTTCCTATAGAAGTTAGACTTTGACCAGACATGGTTTTCCTATAGAAGTTACAGACTTTGACCAGACATTGTTTTCCTATAGAAGTTAGACTTTGACCAGACATTGTTTTCCTATAGAAGTTAGTTTTCCTATAGAAGTTAGACTTTGACCAGACATTTTTCCTATAGACAGACAGACATTGTTTTCCTATAGAAGTTAGACTTTGACCAGACATGTTTTCCTATAGAAGTTAGACTTTGACCAGACATTGTTTTCCTATAGAAGTTAGACTTTGACCAGACATGTTTTCCTATAGAAGTTAGACTTTGACCAGACATTGTTTTCCTATAGAAGTTACAGACTTTGACCAGACATTGTTTTCCTATAGAAGTTAGACTTTGACCAGACATGTTTTCCTATAGAAGTTAGACTTTGACCAGACATGTTTTCCTATAGAAGTTAGACTTTGACCAGACATGTTTTCCTATAGAAGTTACAGACTTTGACCAGACATGGTTTTCCTATAGAAGTTACAGACTTTGACCAGACATGTTTTCCTATAGAAGTTAGACTTTGACCAGACATGGTTTTCCTATAGAAGTTACAGACTTTGACCAGACATGGTTTTCCTATAGAAGTTACAGACTTTGACCAGACATGGTTTTCCTATAGAAGTTACAGACTTTGACCAGACATGTTTTCCTATAGAAGTTACAGACTTTGACCAGACATGTTTTCCTATAGAAGTTAGACTTTGACCAGACATGTTTTCCTATAGAAGTTACAGACTTTGACCAGACATGTTTTCCTATAGAAGTTACAGACTTTGACCAGACATGGTTTTCCTATAGAAGTTACAGACTTTGACCAGACATGTTTTCCTATAGAAGTTACAGACTTTGACCAGACATGTTTTCCTATAGAAGTTAGACTTTGACCAGACATGGTTTTCCTATAGAAGTTAGACTTTGACCAGACATGTTTTCCTATAGAAGTTACAGACTTTGACCAGACATGTTTTCCTATAGAAGTTACAGACTTTGACCAGACATGTTTTCCTATAGAAGTTACAGACTTTGACCAGACATTGTTTTCCTATAGAAGTTACAGACTTTGACCAGACATGGTTTTCCTATAGAAGTTACAGACTTTGACCAGACATGGTTTTCCTATAGAAGTTACAGACTTTGACCAGACATGTTTTCCTATAGAAGTTAGACTTTGACCAGACATGGTTTTCCTATAGAAGTTACAGACTTTGACCAGACATGGTTTTCCTATAGAAGTTACAGACTTTGACCAGACATGGTTTCCTATAGAAGTTACAGACTTTGACCAGACATGTTTTCCTATAGAAGTTAGACTTTGACCAGACATGGTTTTCCTATAGAAGTTACAGACTTTGACCAGACATGTTTTCCTATAGACCAGACATGTTTTCCTATAGAAGTTACAGACTTTGACCAGACATTGTTTTCCTATAGAAGTTAGACTTTGACCAGACATTGTTTTCCTATAGAAGTTAGACTTTGACCAGACATTGTTTTCCTATAGAAGTTACAGACTTTGACCAGACATGGTTTTCCTATAGAAGTTACAGACTTTGACCAGACATGGTTTTCCTATAGAAGTTAGACTTTGACCAGACATTGTTTTCCTATAGAAGTTACAGACTTTGACCAGACATGGTTTTCCTATAGAAGTTAGACTTTGACCAGACATGGTTTTCCTATAGAAGTTAGACTTTGACCAGACATGTTTTCCTATAGAAGTTAGACTTTGACCAGACATTGTTTTCCTATAGAAGTTAGACTTTGACCAGACATTGTTTTCCTATAGAAGTTAGACTTTGACCAGACATGGTTTTCCTATAGAAGTTACAGACTTTGACCAGATATGGTTTTCCTATAGAAGTTACAGACTTTGACCAGACATTGTTTTCCTATAGAAGTTACAGACTTTGACCAGACATTGTTTTCCTACTTTGACCAGACATTGTTTTCCTATAGAAGTTACAGACTTTGACCAGACATTGTTTTCCTATAGAAGTTACAGACTTTGACCAGACATGTTTTCCTATAGAAGTTACAGACTTTGACCAGACATGTTTTCCTATAGAAGTTACAGACTTTGACCAGACATGGTTTTCCTATAGAAGTTACAGACTTTGACCAGACATTGTTTTCCTATAGAAGTTAGACTTTGACCAGACATTGTTTTCCTATAGAAGTTACAGACTTTGACCAGACATTGTTTTCCTATAGAAGTTAGACTTTGACCAGACATTGTTTTCCTATAGAAGTTACAGACTTTGACCAGACATTGTTTTCCTATAGAAGTTACAGACTTTGACCAGACATTGTTTTCCTATAGAAGTTAGACTTTGACCAGACATGTTTTCCTATAGAAGTTAGACTTTGACCAGACATGGTTTTCCTATAGAAGTTAGACTTTGACCAGACATGGTTTTCCTATAGAAGTTACAGACTTTGACCAGACATGGTTTCCTATAGAAGTTACAGACTTTGACCAGACATTGTTTTCCTATAGAAGTTACAGACTTTGACCAGACATTGTTTTCCTATAGAAGTTACAGACTTTGACCAGACATGGTTTTCCTATAGAAGTTACAGACTTTGACCAGACATGGTTTCCTATAGAAGTTACAGACTTTGACCAGACATGTTTTCCTATAGAAGTTAGACTTTGACCAGACATGGTTTTCCTATAGAAGTTACAGACTTTGACCAGACATGGTTTTCCTATAGAAGTTACAGACTTTGACCAGACATGGTTTCCTATAGAAGTTACAGACTTTGACCAGACATGTTTTCCTATGTAAGTTAGACTTTGACCAGACATGGTTTTCCTATAGAAGTTAGACTTTGACCAGACATGTTTTCCTATAGAAGTTAGATTTTGACCAGACATGTTTTCCTATAGAAGTTACAGACTTTGACCAGACATTGTTTTCCTATAGAAGTTATTTGACCAGACATTGTTTTCCTATAGACTTTGACCAGACATTGTTTTCCTCAGACTTTGACCAGACATGGTTTTCCTATAGAAGTTACAGACTTTGACCAGACATGGTTTTCCTATAGAAGTTACAGACTTTGACCAGACATGGTTTTCCTATAGAAGTTAGACTTTGACCAGACATTG
>NW_027015332.1:0-11734 GCF_036934945.1 Oncorhynchus masou masou
GTGACCCCGTGCAGGTAGACCAGACGGTGACCCCGTGCAGGTAGACCAGACGCGTGACCCCGTGCAGGTAGACCAGACGCATGACCCCGCGTGCAGGCAGACCAGACGCTGACCCCGCGGCAGGTAGACCAGACGTTGACCCCTGCAGGCAGACCAGACGGTGACCCCGTGCAGGTAGACCAGACGGTGACCCCGTGCAGGTAGACCAGACGGTGACCCCGTGCAGGTAGACCAGACGGTGACCCCTGCAGGTAGACCAGACGGTAAGTCTGACTAGTAACAGTAAGGAGGAAACCTTCAGGTAGACCAGACAGTCTCTCCAGTCCATACCTGCACCAGTCATATGTTAAGTCCGTGAGGGGTAATGAAAGAGGGAAAGGATAGATAACTGGGACAGCCCCCGGACAACATTGTCCAACATTGAAATGGTGTAATGTTGTTTTCTAGGTGCGTTTTGACAGCATTGGGGGACTGACCAGACACATCTCTGCCCTGAAAGAGATGGTGGTCTTCCTCTGCTTTACCCAGAGGTGTTTGAGAGGTTCAAGATCCAACCACCAAGGTAACGAGAAATACATGTTTAGAAAGTCATCCATACTGTTACGGTGAAATGATCTAGGATCTGTTGTTGCTCTTGATGCTGTAGATTCTTACTGTGTGTGTGTGTGTAGGGGCTGTTTGTTCTACGGACCTCCTGGAACAGGGAAGACTCTAGTGGCCAGGGCGTTGGCTAACGAGTGCAGTCAGGGAGAGAGGAAGGTCTCTTTCTTCATGAGAAAGGGAGCAGACTGCCTCAGCAAGTGGGTGGGAGAGTCCGAACGGCAGCTCCGTCTTCTCTTCGACCAGGTCATTACCTACCGGTTTTCTCCATGGAAGTTTGCTTCTTGTTCTGAAATATATTGTGTTCCAGGATGTTGAAACCAAGATGAGTTGGAGGAAATACTAAAAATATTTTTTATTTTATTTTTTACAAATCTTTTAGGCTTATCAGATGCGGCCATCGATTATATTCTTTGATGAGGTTGATGGGTTGGCTCCCGTCCGCTCAAGCAGACAGGACCAGATACACAGGTTAGACACTGTGTTGATCACTGGAACAAATTGATTTGAATACAAACATTTATTGCTTCTCGTTTTAGCTATTTGGTATCTTTTTGTTTAGTACGACTTCGTAAAGTGGGAATAATGTTCTGTATGTGTTTCCATCTTACAGCTCCATCGTGTCCACTCTCCTTGCCCTGATGGATGGGTTAGACAGCAGAGGAGAGGTCGTGGTGATCGGAGCGACCAACCGTCTGGATTCTATAGGACCCAGCTCTCAGGCGACCTGGGCGCTTCGACCGAGAGTTCCTCTTTGGCCTGCCTGACAGAGAGGTGAGACAAGGGTCTTAGTGACCACGGCTGTAGTCATTTGTGCACGCCGTAGAAAACAGTTTTGCAACAAAAAAAAAAGATTTCTAGGAGACACATTCAGGTAGGTCCCTCTCTGTTTGGTTGAGTTTGCTTCCGTTTGGTTCCTAGTGAATACACCACTGATGGAGGTCATGTTTGTTCAAATCATATTATTTGTGTGTGTGCGTGCAAGCACGCACATACACACACAGGACCTGTCAAAATAGTGGGGACCTACTCATTCAAGGGTTTTTCTTTATTTTTACTATTTTCTACTTTGTAGAATAATAGTGAAGTCATCAAACTATGAAATAACACATTGAATCATGTAGTAACCAAAAAAAGTCAGAATATATTTTATATTTGAGATTCTTTCAACGTAGCCACCCTTTGCCTTGATGACAGCTTTGCACACTCTTGGCATTCTCTCAACCAGCTTCATTAGGTAGTCACCTGGAACGCATTTCAATTAACAGATGTGCCTTGTTAACTTTAATTTGTGGAACTTCTTTCCTTAATGCGTTTGAGCCAATCAGTTGTGACAAGAAAAGGGTGGGATACAGAAGATAGCCTTATTTGGTAAAAGACCAAGTCCATATTATGGCAAGAACAGCTCAAATAAGCAAAGAGAATGATAGTCCATCATTCCTTTTAAGACATGAAGGTCAGTCAATCCGGATAATATCAAGAACTTTTAACGTTTCAAATGCAGTCGCAAAACCATCAAGCACTGATGAAACTGACTCTCATGAGGACCACCACAGGAAATGGAAGACCCAGAGTTACTCTTACTGCAGAGGATGTCCATTAGATGAAACTGACTTACTGCAGAGGATGTCCATTAGAGTTACCAGCCTCTCATGAGACCACCACAGGAATGGAAGACCCAGAGTTACCAGCCTCTGCATGAGGACCACCACAGGAATATGATGAAACTGACTCATGAGGACCGCCACAGGAATGGAAGACCCAGAGTTACCTCTACTGCTGAGGATGTCCATTAGAGTTACCAGCCTCTCATGAGGACCACCACAGGAATGGAAGACCCAGAGTTACCAGCCTCTTGAGGGACCACCACAGGAATGAAACTGACTCTCATGAGGACCACCACAGGAATGGAAGACCCAGAGCGCCCTACTGCAGAGGATGTCCATTAGATGAAACTGACTCTCATGAGGACCACAGGAATGGAAGACCCAGAGTTACCTCTGTTGTGCTATGATGAAACTGACTCTCATGAGGACCACCACAGGAATGGAAGACCCAGAGTTACCTCTACTGTGAGGATGTCCATTAGAGTTAACAGCCTCTCATGAGGACCGCCACAGGAATGGAAGACCCAGAGTTACCTGCCTCTCATGAGGACCACCTATGATGAAAAACAGGAATGGAAGACCTAGAGACTTACCCAGCGAGACCACCACAGGAATGGAAGACCCAGAGTTACCTCTGCTGTGCTATGATGAAACTGACTTCATGTGAGGACCACCACAGGAATGGAAGACCCAGAGTTACTCCCTTCTACTGCAGAGGATGTCCATTAGGAGTTACCAGCCTCTCATGAGACCGCCACAGGAATGGAAGACCCAGGAGTTACCTGCTGTGGTATGATGAAACTGTCTCTCATGAGGACCACCACAGGAATGGAAGACCCAGAGTTACCTCTGCTGTGGTATGATGAAACTGTCTCTCATGAGGACCACCACAGGAATGGAAGACCCAGAGTTACCTCTGCTGTGGTATGATGAAACTGTCTCTCATGAGGACCACCACAGGAATGGAAGACCCAGAGTTACCTCTGCTGTGCTATGATGAAACTGACTCTCATGAGGACCACCACAGGAATGGAAGACCCAGAGTTACCTCTGCTGTGCTATGATGAAACTGACTCTCATGAGGACCACCACAGGAATGGAAGACCCAGAGTTACCTCTGCTGTGCTATGATGAAACTGACTCTCATGAGGACCACCACAGGAATGGAAGACCCAGAGTTACCTCTGCTGTGCTATGATGAAACTGACTCTCATGAGGACCACCACAGGAATGGAAGACCCAGAGTTACCTCTGCTGTGCTATGATGAAACTGACTCTCATGAGGACCACCACAGGAATGGAAGACCCAGAGTTACCTGCCTCTCATGAGGACCACCACAGGAATGGAAGACCTAGAGTTACCTCTGCAGTGCTATGATGAAACTGACTCTCATGAGGACCACCACAGGAATGGAAGACCCAGAGTTACCTCTGCTGTGCTATGATGAAACTGACTCTCATGAGGACCACCACAGGAATGGAAGACCCAGAGTTACCTCTCTACTGCAGAGGATGTCCATTAGAAACTGCCTCTCATGAGGACCACCACAGGAATGGAAGACCCAGAGAGTTACCAGCCTCTCATGAGGACAGCCACAGGAATGGAAGACCCAGAGTTCTCTACTTATATGATGAAAGCAAAATATCATGAGGACCACCACAGAATGGAAGACCCAGAGGACACCAATAAGAAGAGACTTGCTTAGGCAAAGAAACACAAGCTATGGACATTAGACTGGTGGAAATCTGTCCTTTGGTCTGATGAGTCCAAATTTGTGAGACGCAGAGAAAGTGAACAGATGATCTCCGCATGTGTGGTTCCCACCGTGAAGCATGGAGGATTAGGTGTTATGGTGTGGGGGTGCTTTGCTGGTGACACTGTCAGTGATTTTATTTAGAATTCAAGGCACACTTAACCAGCATGTCTTCCACAGCATTCTGCAGTGATTCGCCATCCCATCTGGTTTGGGCTTAGTGCGACTATCATTTGTTTTTTTAACATGACAATGACTATTTAACCAAGAAGGAGAGTGATGTAGTGTTGCATTAGATGACCTGGCCACCACAATCCCCCGACCTCAACCCAATTGAGATGGTTTGGGATGAGTTGGACCGCAGAGTGAAGGAAAAGCAGCCAACAAGTGCTCAGCATGTGTGAGAATGCCTTCAAGACTGTTGGAAAAGCATTCCAGGTGAAGCTGGTTGAGAGAATATCAAGCGTGTGCAAAAGGTGGCTAATTTGAAGAATCTCAAGTATAAAATGTTTTGATTAATAAAAATAATAAAAAATGTTATGTTACTAAATTCTTCCATATGTGTTATTTCATAGTTTTGATTTTATGTCTTCACTATTATTCTACAATGTAGAAAATAGTAAAAATAAAAACCCTTCAATGAGTAGCTGTCCAAACTTTTGACTGGTACTGTATGTATGATAAAAGATCACTTGTGTGAGAAGTAAACAGGTAACATTGCTTTGTTCTACTAAGATTAGGGTATTTTTTTGTCATGTGGGAGAACTGTTTTGGAAATATTCATATTTGACATAAATGGTCATGTTTTTGTCCACTGCAGGCTCGGAAGGATATTCTGCAGATCCACACCAGACAGTGGACTCCCCAGCCATCAGCCTCGCTCCTGGAAGAACTGGCAGACAAGTGTGTTGGTATGTTTTCTTTTAATCCCTCCTCTCCCAAACCAACCAATCATTTTTTCAGAGCGCCATTTTAAAATTCCAGTGTTGTCTGCCAATTGTTTGGAGATGCAGTGTTGTGTGTGTAATCAGAACATGTAGATGATTCTCTCTGGCATTGTCACACTGTTTCCCAGCGTACACTGCTGTCTCCCTAGGTTGCTGCGGTGCTGACATGAAGGCGGTGTGTGTGCTGAGCGGCTCTGTGTGCCTGAGGAGGCCGCTACCCTCAGATCTACTCCTCGTCCCAGAAGCTGGTTTTAAGATGTGGCATCTATCTCCATCGGCAGCAGGGACTTCCCTGTCATGCATGAGAAGACAGTCCCAGCCTCCCAGAGAGCTGTGTCGTCCCCAGCCAAGGCTCTGACTCTGTGGTCAGCCACTGCTTGGTGCAGCCTTACAGACTGTACTGGGTGCAGTTAGCAGGCTGTTCCCACATGCAGAACAGGGGCTCAAAGAGAGATAGCGAGACAGCGGTGAGTCAACGCTGGGACAATCGAATCTCTCATTTCTCATGTGAACTGTCTTCATTGTCGGGAGATGTTTGTTGTTGTCCACAGGGCCGTGTTGAGTAGGGGGCAATGTTTTGGAATTTGGAGTTACTACCAGAACTTCTCCAAAAATGTTTTATTTTTGCCAAAGCTTTTGCTACAGTGTGCCCTAATAAACATGACCCAGGTTCAGTATGCCTGTTGTATAAGAATGGGTGTGTTGTATTGTGTTCTTGAATGTCATACTTGGTTCATCATGTTCTAAGATGTTTTAGCCACTTGTCTTCAGGTGTCCTCCCAGCTGGTGTTTTAGATGCTGATCTCCTGCACAGTGAAGATGAGGACTCCTCTGTCTGCATCACCGGTCTCTCTCACAAGGCCAAGGCAGCCGGGGGCTTCCTGTATTTCAGCAGGCGAGTAACAGGTTGTCCAACGCACAGAAATCCTTATTCCAAATGTGTCTTTCTCCACTCCTCCCTGAATCTGTGTGCACGGGACATCTTTGAAATCTGTGTGGGGACTGGAAGTGTACACTTCATGAGAATGGGTTTGAGCTCCGGTCTTGTAAAGTATTTTATAGTCTTTTTCTCTCCCCTCTCCTCTGTTCTCCCAGGAGCGTGCTGAACCAGCCCACATCGTACCGTCCCAGGCTGCTGCTGGCGGGGCGTCCTGGGTCAGGTCAGAGCAGTCACCTGGCCCCCGCTGTGCTCCATGCCCTGGAGAAGTTCACAGTTTACACCCTGGACATGGCCGTGCTGTTCGGAGTCAGCACCACCTCTCCAGAGGAGGCCTGCGCTCAGGTACTGTACCCCCCTGGATCACACCCTGTTTTCTGTATAGTGCACTATTGAGCAGAGATGGACAGTATTGGTGTCTGTGCCAGTATTGGTGTCTTGTATTGATGAACCCAGAGATGACAGACGTGGTGTCTTGAGTGTCTTTAGTCTTTCCCTGAGTCCTTGATTCTTAGAGATGGACATATTTGGAGAAGGTCCTGAGGAGATGGAGTATTGGTGTCATTGATGGGTAGTCAAAGAAAGAGTGGTGTCTTGAGATGAACCCAGAGATGGACAGTATTGATGAACCCAGAAATGGACAGTATTGAAGTCTTGTATTGATGAACCCAGAGATGGACAGTATTGAAGTATTGATGAACCCAGAGATGGACAGTATTGAAGTCTTGTATTGATGAACCCTTGTATTGATGAGATGGACAGTATTGGTGTCTTGTATTGATGAACCCAGAGATGGACAGTATTGGTGTCTTGTATTGATGAACCCAGAGATGGACAGTATTGGTGTCTTGTATTGATGAACCCAGAGATGGACAGTATTGATGTCTTGTATTGATGAACCCAGAGATGGACAGTATTGGTGTCTTGTATTGATGAACCCAGAGATGGACAGTATTGGTGTCTTGTATTGATGAACCCAGAGATGGACAGTATTGGTGTCTTGTATTGATGAACCCAGAGATGGACAGTATTGGTGTCTTGTATTGATGAACCCAGAGATGGACAGTATTGGTGTCTTGTATTGATGAACCCAGAGATGGACAGTATTGAAGTCTTGTATGTTTGGACTCTTAGCTCTTCTGTGAGGAGGCATGCAGTCATATAAACACTGGATCTGTAATGATGTGTTTCTTGTGTTGTAGATGTTCAGGCCAAGTGGACGTCCCCCAGTATCCTTTATGAACATCCAGCGGTGATGGGACAGTGGGGTCTGCTCTCAGAGATGGACCTTCCTCAGCTTGTTACAGGACATCCTCAGAGATCACCCATCCTTGAAGTCTTGTAATGTCCCCCACTCTTAGCTCTTCCCTGAGGTAGGCATGCAGATCCACATAAACACTGATCTGTAATGATGTAGTGAACGTTGCCCCACAGCAGTTCAGGATGAGTGAACAGGCGTCCCCAGTAGTCTAACTTTAGTGAATCCCTCAGCAGTCTAACAGGATGTAGTGAACACTCCGCCCCGCGTCTAACAGGATGTAGTGAACACACGCCCCACAGCCTAACAGGATGTAGTCTGCGTCTAACAGGATGTAGTGAACACACCGCCCCTCAGCCGTTAACAGGACAGTCCCCACATTCTCACCCACTGCTGTCTGGCCACCTGTAATGAACACACCCCCCACAGCAGCCTCTTAACAGGATGGAGTGAACACTCCGCCACACAGCAGTCTAACAGGATGTAGTGAACACACCGCCCCACAGCCGTCTAACAGGATGTAGTGAACACACCGCCCCCAGCAGTCTAACAGGATGTGGTACACACCGCCCCACAGCAGTCTAACAGGATGAGTGAACACTCCGCCCCACAGCCGTCTAACAGGATGTAGTGAACACTCCGCCCACAGCAGTCTAACAGGATGCGTGAACACTCCGCCCCACAGCAGTCTAACAGGATGTAGTGAACACACGCGCCCCACAGCCGTCTAACAGGATGTAGTGAACACTCCGCCCCACAGCCTCTAACAGGATGTAGTGAACACTCCGCCCCACAGTAGTCTAACAGGATGGAGTGACACACACCGCCCACAGCAGTCTAACAGGATGCTTAGTGAACACTCCGCCCCACAGCAGTCTAACAGGATGTAGTGAACACACCGCCCACAGCCCCGTCTAACAGGATGTAGTGAACACACCTTACAGCAGTCTAACAGGATGTAGTGAACACTCCGCCCCACAGCAGTCTAACAGGATGTAGTGAACACTCCGCCCCACAGCAGTCTAACAGGATGTAGTGAACACTCCGCCCCACAGCAGTCTAACAGGATGTAGTGAACACACCGCCCCACAGCAGTCTAACAGGATGTAGTGAACACACCGCCCACAGCAGTCTAACAGGATGTAGTGAACACTCCGCCCCACAGCAGCCCTAACAGGATGTAGTGAACACACCGCCCCACAGCAGTCTAACAGGATGTAGTGAACACTCCGCCCCACAGCAGTCTAACAGGATGTAGTGAACACCGCCCCACAGCAGTCTAACAGGATGTAGTGAACACTCCGCCCACAGCAGTCTAACAGGATGTAGTGAACACTCCGCCCCACAGCAGTCTAACAGGATGTAGTGAACACACCGCCCCACAGCAGTCTAACAGGATGTAGTGAACACTCTGCCCCACAGCAGTCTAACAGGATGTAGTGAACACTCCGCCTAACAGGATGTAGTGAACACTCCGCCCCACAGCAGTCTAACAGGATGTAGTGAACACTCCGCCCCACAGCAGTCTAACAGGATGTAGTGAACACACCGCCCCACAGCAGCCTAACAGGATGTAGTGAACACACCGCCCCACAGCAGTCTAACAGGATGTAGTGAACACTCCGCCCCACAGCAGTCTAACAGGATGTAGTGAACACACCGCCCACAGCAGTCTAACAGGATGTAGTGAACACTCTGCCCACAGCAGTCTAACAGGATGGAGTGAACACTCCGCCCCACAGCAGTCTAACAGGATGTAGTGAAACACTCCGCCCCACAGCAGTCTAACAGGATGTAGTGAACACTCTGCCCCACAGTAGTCTAACAGGATGTAGTGAACACACCGCCCGCCTAACAGGATGTAGTGAACATAAGCCCACAGCAGTCTAACAGGATGTAGTGAACACTCCGCCCCACAGCAGTCTAACAGGATGTAGTGAACACACCGCCCCACAGCAGTCTAACAGGATGTAGTGGACACTCCGCCCCACAGCAGTCTAACAGGATGTAGTGAACACTCCCGCCCCACAGCAGTCTAACAGGATGTAGTGAACACTCCAGCCCCACAGCAGTCTAACAGGATGTAGTGAACACTCCGCCCCACAGCAGTCTAACAGGATGTAGTGAACACACGCCCCACAGCAGTCTAACAGGATGTAGTGAACACTCCGCCCCACAGCAGTCTAACAGGATGTAGTGAACACTCCGCCCCACAGCAGTCTAACAGGATGTAGTGAACACTCCGCCCCACAGCAGTCTAACAGGATGTAGTGAACACTCCGCCCCACAGCAGTCTAACAGGATGTAGTGAACACTCCGCCCCACAGCAGTCTAACAGGATGTAGTGAACACTCCGCCCCACAGCAGTCTAACAGGATGTAGTGAACACTCCGCCCCACAGCAGTCTAACAGGATGTAGTGAACACTCCGCCCCACAGCAGTCTAACAGGATGTAGTGAACACTCCGCCCCACAGCAGTCTAACAGGATGTAGTGAACACTCCGCCCCACAGCAGTCTAACAGGATGTAGTGAACACTCCGCCCCACAGCAGTCTAACAGGATGTAGTGAACACTCCGCCCCACAGCAGTCTAACAGGATGTAGTGAACACTCCGCCCCACAGCAGTCTAACAGGATGTAGTGAACACACCGCCCCACAGCAGTCTAACAGGATGTAGTGAACACTCCGCCCCACAGCAGTCTAACAGGATGTAGTGAACACTCCGCCCCACAGCAGTCTAACAGGATGTAGTGAACACTCCGCCCCACAGCAGTCTAACAGGATGTAGTGAACACTCCGCCCCACAGCAGTCTAACAGGATGTAGTGAACACTCCGCCCCACAGCAGTCTAACAGGATGTAGTGAACACTCCGCCCCACAGCAGTCTAACAGGATGTAGTGAACACTCCGCCCCACAGCAGTCTAACAGGATGTAGTGAACACTCCGCCCCACAGCAGTCTAACAGGATGTAGTGAACACTCCGCCCCACAGCAGTCTAACAGGATGTAGTGAACACTCCGCCCCCACAGCAGTCTAACAGGATGTAGTGAACACTCCGCCCCACAGCAGTCTAACAGGATGTAGTGAACACTCCGCCCCACAGCAGTCTAACAGGATGTAGTGAACACTCCGCCCCACAGCAGTCTAACAGGATGTAGTGAACACTCCGCCCCACAGCAGTCTAACAGGATGTAGTGAACACTCCGCCCCACAGCAGTCTAACAGGATGTAGTGAACACTCCGCCCCACAGCAGTCTAACAGGATGTAGTGAACACTCCGCCCCACAGCAGTCTAACAGGATGTAGTGAACACTCCGCCCCACAGCAGTCTAACAGGATGTAGTGAACACTCCGCCCCACAGCAGTCTAACAGGATGTAGTGAACACTCCGCCCCACAGCAGTCTAACAGGATGTAGTGAACACTCCGCCCCACAGCAGTCTAACAGGATGTAGTGAACACACCGCCCCACAGCAGTCTAACAGGATGTAGTGAACACTCTGCCCCACAGCAGTCTAACAGGATGTAGTGAACACTCCGCCCCACAGCAGTCTAACAGGATGTAGTGAACACTCCGCCCCACAGCAGTCTAACAGGATGTAGTGAACACTCCGCCCCACAGCAGTCTAACAGGATGTAGTGAACACTCCGCCCCACAGCAGTCTAACAGGATGTAGTGAACACTCCGCCCCACAGCAGTCTAACAGGATGTAGTGAACACTCCGCCCCACAGCAGTCTAACAGGATGTAGTGAACACTCCGCCCCACAGCAGTCTAACAGGATGTAGTGAACACTCCGCCCCACAGCAGTCTAACAGGATGTAGTGAACACTCCGCCCCACAGCAGTCTAACAGGATGTAGTGAACACACCGCCCCACAGCAGTCTAACAGGATGTAGTGAACACTCTGCCCCACAGCAGTCTAACAGGATGTAGTGAACACTCCGCCCCACAGCAGTCTAACAGGATGTAGTGAACACTCCGCCCCACAGCAGTCTAACAGGATGTAGTGAACACTCCGCCCCACAGCAGTCTAACAGGATGTAGTGAACACTCCGCCCCACAGCAGTCCTAACAGGATGTAGTGAACACTCCGCCCCACAGCAGTCTAACAGGATGTAGTGAACACTCCGCCCCACAGCAGTCTAACAGGATGTAGTGAACACTCCGCCCCACAGCAGTCTAACAGGATGTAGTGAACACTCCGCCCCACAGCAGTCTAACAGGATGTAGTGAACACTCCGCCCCACAGCAGTCTAACAGGATGTAGTGAACACTCCGCCCCACAGCAGTCTAACAGGATGTAGTGAACACTCCGCCCACAGCAGTCTAACAGGATGTAGTGAACACTCCGCCCCACAGCAGTCTAACAGGATGTAGTGAACACTCCGCCCCACAGCAGTCTAACAGGATGTAGTGAACACTCCGCCCCACAGCAGTCTAACAGGATGTAGTGAACACTCCGCCCCACAGCAGTCTAACAGGATGTAGTGAACACTCTGCCCCACAGCAGTCTAACAGGATGTAGTGAACACTCCGCCCCACAGCAGTCTAACAGGATGTAGTGAACACTCCGCCCCACAGCAGTCTAACAGGATGTAGTGAACACTCCGCCCCACAGCAGTCTAAC
>NW_027015333.1:0-11733 GCF_036934945.1 Oncorhynchus masou masou
TGTGTTGTACCTACAGTGTCTGGGGGATCGGTTTGTCTGTCAGACTGTGTTGTACCTGCAGTGTCTGGGGGATCGGTTTATCTGTCAGACTGTGTTGTACCTGCAGTGTCTGGGGGATCGGTTTATCTGTCAGACTGTGTTGTACCTGCAGTGTCTGGGGGATCGGTTTGTCTGTCAGACTGTGTTGTACCTGCAGTGTCTGGGGGATCGGTTCGTCTGTCAGACAGTGTTGTACCTACAGTGTCTTGGGGATCGGTTGCCGCAGTCAGTGCTGTACTGAGCCCCTGGATAAGTTTTTCTCAGCGGAGCCAATGTTGAGAGCTGAGGAATACGCATGGAAATTAGATAAGCATGGATGAGCATCACAATGGTCAACTGGAGACTGTTATTAATGACATGACATTACTACTGTAACTGGCAAAACAGTGTAGAAGTGATTGCTAACTTAATCATCTTAACTTAATCATCTTGGATAATTTTGGAGAAATACAAGTGACTTATTTACCGTTAATTAGGCACCGCAAACACCTTTGCTTGCAAACGAGACACTGTCACCAATATTTAAGGTGTCTACAGTGTCAGGATTTGGCCAGGGTTGTTCCGGGTTTTGGTCACTAGATGCCCCCATTGTGCTTTTTGACCTTATGTTTTTTCCCTTGTTCCCCATTATTATTTGCACCTGTGCCTCGTTTTCCCCTGATTGTATTTAAACCCTTAGTTTCCCTCAGTTCTGTGCTCTGTGTTTGTATGTTAGCACCCAGCCCTAGTGTTCTGTGTATTCTTGTCGATTCCGGTGGATGCTCTTGTGGAATTCTGTTTTTGTTCTTGAGTATCTCTTGAGGCTTTTTGTGCTATTCCTACCACCTTTTGGATTTGCCATTTTTTTTGTATTGAAGGACTTCTCCTTTTTACTTTATTAAATACACCGTCTTAAGTACTGCTGTGTCTGCCTCATCTTCTGGGTTCTGCTGACTGTTCGT
The DNA here is from genome assembly GCF_036934945.1 of Oncorhynchus masou masou. NCBI lineage: Eukaryota > Metazoa > Chordata > Actinopteri > Salmoniformes > Salmonidae > Oncorhynchus > Oncorhynchus masou. The sequence goes on from NW_027015333.1 coordinate 981, forward strand.
GGCTCAGTTGGTTAAGTGACTGTTTCTCCTCCGGAGACCCAGGTTCGTAACCGGGTCCTGACAGAAACACAGAGCCAAAAATGAACCCAGAGGCAGCCAGTTCCCAGGACCTTTTTGCCATGCTGTCCCACCACCAGGAGACTGTCCAACGCCACAAAGCCGCCCTGGTTCAGCAAGAGGCCTTAATGGCTAGACATTCTCATCTTCTGTCGGAGATGCTGACTTCCATTAAGCAAATATCTGATCGTCTTACCCCGGCAACAGTTCCCGTCCCAGTACCTCAGATTCACGTACCCATGGCAGTTAACCCCCTGGCTGAACCTCGTCTTCCACCTCCCCCAACGGTTCTCAGGTGATCCAAGTGCTTGTAAAGGGTTTCTCACCCAATGTTCTCTCTCCTTTGAGCTGCAACCCTCGTCGTTTCCCACCGACCGGTCTAAGATCGCTTATATCATCACCCTGCTGTCGGAGAAAGCCCTGGCCTGGGCTACTGCTGTGTGGGATGCCCATAGTTCCTGCTGTGCCAGCTACTCTGCCTTTGCTGAGGAATTCAAACGAGTGTTTCAAGGCCCAAGCAGTGGTTCTGACTCAGCCAAACAGCTCCTGACTCTCCACCAAGGTTGGCGCAGCGTGACGGACAATGCCATCCAGTTCCGCACGGTGGCAGCAGCAAGTGGCTGGACCAACGAGGCGCTCACGGTGTGCTTTCTGAAAGGCCTTTCCGACACTATCCAAGATGAACTGGCCACTCGGGAACCACCGGACAATCTCGAGTCCCTGATCAAGTTGGCCTGACGCATTGACCAGCGTCTGAGAGAGAGAGAACTCAACCGTAGACCTCTAGCCCCTATCTGTCCCAGCTCAGAGTCCCCACCTTTATCCTCGCTGGCTCCATCGGAACCCATGCAGATTGGACGCATCTCCCAGGCTGAGAGAGACCGCCGGATGAGGGAGCGACGCTGTCTATATTGCGGCAAACCGGGCCATTTCCGTTCCACGTGTCCCGGGCTCCAGGAAACGCTCTGTCCCGTACAGACCGGGGGAACTGTAACGGGAAACATAACCTCCTCCCATCCGTCCAACTCCTGTCTGCTCATTCCAGTCACCCTCTCCTGGGACAACCACAAGCTTCACCTTCAAGCCTTGGTAGACTCTGGAGCCGCAGGTAACTTCATGGATGGTGTCTGGGCGAAGGAGAATGGCGTTCCCTCTGAACCTCTAAGTGAACCCATGAGGGTCACTACATTGGATGGAAGCCCTTTGGGATCTGGACTTGTCACTCATGTCACTACCTCCTTGCGACTTTCAGTTTCACAACACCAGGAATTGATGAACTTTCATTTGATCTCCTGTTCGAGTTCTCTCTCGTCCTTGGATACCCCTGGCTTCACAGCCATAACCCTCACATCGACTGGTCTGTGGGCACTATCAAGCAGTGGGGTCCTACGTGCCAAGCTACTTGTATTTTCCAGAATTCCCCCGAGTTCTACTCCCGAGTCTTTAGAATCCATCGACCTGACCCGAGTTCCCGAGTGTTACCATGACCTCAAACTGGTGTTTAGCAAACAGAGGGCCACCATGCTACCACCCCATAGACCTTACGGTGCCCCATCGACCTGTTTCCGGGCACTTGCCCCCAGGGAGTCGGATCTTTTCCCTATCTCCACCCGAACGAGCTGCTATGGATACCTACATCAAGGACGCTCTGGAAGCAGGCCTCATGCGTCCATCCACCTCCCGGCGGGAGCAGGGTTTTTCTTTGTGGCCAAGAAAGACGGTGGATTACGTCCTTGCATCGACTACCGGGACTCAATGCCATAACCGTCCGTAACCGTTACCCGCTACCCCTTATGGCCACAGCCTTCGAGCTGCTCCAGGAAGCAGTTGTTTTCACTAAGCTTGACCTGCGGAACGCATACCATCTTATGCGGATCAGACCTGGTGACAGTGGAAGACCGCTTTCAACATGCCTACTGGTCACTATGAATACTTGGTGATGCCCTTCGGCCTGACCAACGCCCCAGCGGTGTTCCAGCGCTCATAAACGATGTGCTTAGGGATATGCTTAACATATTTGTGTTCGTTTACTTGGATGACATCCTCATCTTTTGAGCTCCCTTCAAGAACACACTAAGCATGTCAGACAAGTACTCAAACGCCTCCTGGACAGCCATCTGTACGTTAAGCCAGAAAAATGTGAATTCCATTCATCCGAGTACAATTCCTGGGATTTGTAGTGGAACCCGGTCGAGTCCAAATGGACCCCAGGAAGGTAGGGGCGGTAGCCAGTTGGCCCACCCCAAATCCGTTAAGGAAGTTCAGCGTTTCCTGGGCTTCACAAACTTTTACCGCAAGTTCATCAAGAACTTAAGCTTGGTGGCAGCCCCTCTCTCAGCTTTAACCAAGGGTGGCAATGCAAGGTTTTTGTGGGGAAGAGAAGCTGAGACGGCCTTCCAAGGACTCAAGCAGCGCGTTCTCTCTGCTCCCATCCTGATACTACCGACTACGGATGAACCATTTGTGGTGGAGGTAGACGCATCAGAGGTTGGTGTCGGAGCTGTCCTGTCTCAGAGGGGTGAAGACAAGAAGCTTCATCCGTGCGCTTTCTTCTCACACCGGCTTACCCCGACTGAGAGGAACTACGATGTGGGGGATCGTGAACTCCTAGCGGTTAAGATGGCATTGAAGGAATGGAGACACTGGTTCGAGGGCTTCTCACCCGTTTCAAGTGCTTACGGACCACAAAAATCTGGAGTATATCCAGCAGGCGGCGGTTGAACTCTAGACAAGCTAGATGGTCTCTTTTCTTCAATCGATTCCAGTTTATCCTCACCTATCGGCCCGGGTCGAAGAATCTCAAACCGGATGCCTGTCCCGAGTCTACGCTCCTGCCATTCGAGATGACACGGACATGCCTGTCCTTCCTGCTGCTAAGATTGTGGCTCCGATCTCGTGGCAAGTTGAGGATACCGTGAGACGTGCTCAAGCTAGCGAACCCGGACCCGAAAGGAGGTCCTGCCAATCGGTTGTTTGTCCCCAAGGCAGTGAGGACTCAGGTCCTTCTGTGGGGCACTCCTCTCGCCTCACCTGTCATCCGGGCGTAGGTCGCACCTTGGAGTTCATCCAGCGTAAGTTCTGGTGGCCTACCATAAGAGAAGACGTTGCCACTTTCGTCAATGCCTGTCCCGTGTGCTGCCAGGGCAAATCTTCTCACCTCCGCCCTCAAGGACTCCTTCACCCTTTACCTGTTCCCCACAGACCCTGGTCCCATATCTCATTGGACTTTATTACTGGACTTCCTCCATCCCATGGCAATACTACTATCCTAGTCATAATCGACAGGTTTTCAAAGGCGGCCAGGTTCGTCCCTCTGACTAAGTTACCTTCTGCCAAGGAAACGGCTGAGTTGGTTTTCGGCATTCGGCATTCCTCAAGATATGGTTTCTGACAGAGGTCCCCAGTTCGCCTCAAGGTTTTGGAAGGCCTTCTGCCAACTCATGGGGGCTTCTGCCAGTCTATCTTCAGGGTACCATCCGAGTCCAACGGCCAAACAGAGGATGAATCAAGAGCTGGAAACCACCATCCGATGTATGACTCGTGACAACCCGTCCACATGGTCATCCTTTATTGTTTGGGCCAAATACGCGCACAACACCTTGCGCTCCTCCTCCACTGGTATGTCCCCGCACAGTGTCAGTTTGGCTATGCTCCTCCATTGTTCCCGGACCAGGAGGCAGAAGTCAGAGTGCCTTCAGCCTTGAAGTTCGTCAGACGCTGTCGGCTTATGTGGAGGAAGACCCGTCTTAATCTTATGCGTTCCTCACAGAGGTACCAACAACAAGCCAACAGACGTCGCCGTCCCGGGCCTACCCTGCACCCGGCCAGAGAGTCTGGCTCTCCACAAGAGACTTACCTCTACGGGTGGAGTCTCGCAAGCTGTCCCAAAAATACATCGGTCCCTTCAAGGTTGCCAGGAGAGTTAACCCAGTTTCTTATCGCCTACACTTACCCAGATCCCTTAAGATTAATCCCACATTTCACATTTCATTGTTAAAACCTGTTGTTTTTTTCTCCCCTTGTCCCGGCAGACAGACCTCCCCCTCCGCCTCGTGTCATTGGAGGCCAGCCGGCTTATACCGTCCATCGGATACTGGATTCCCGCCGGGTGCAGCGGTCCTGGCAGTATCTGGTGGACTGGGAAGGCTACGGTCCCGAGGAGGCGCTCCTGGAGTTCCTGCCAAAGACATCCTGGACCCTGACCTCATTCGTCAGTTCAGGGCCCTCCACCCTGAGAGAGCTGGTAGGAACATCAGGAGCCGTTCCTATGGGGGATTCTGTCAGGATTTGGCCAGGGTTGTTCCGGGTTTGGTCACTAGATGCCCCCATTGTGCTTTTTGACCTTATGTTTTTCCCTTGTTCCCCATTATTATTTGCACCTGTGCCTCGTTTTCCCTGATTGTATTTAAACCCTTAGTTTCCCTCAGTTCTGTGCTCTGTGTTTGTATGTTAGCACCCAGCCCTAGTGTTCTGTGTATTCTTGTCGATTCCGGTGGATGCTCTTGTGGAATTCTGTTTTTGTTCTTGAGTATCTCTTGAGGCTTTTTGTGCTATTCCTACCACCTTTTGGATTTGCCATTTTTTTTGTATTGAAGGACTTCTCCTTTTTACTTTATTAAATACACCGTCTTAAGTACTGCTGTGTCTGCCTCATCTTCTGGGTTCTGCTGACTGTTCGTGGCTCAGTTGGTTAAGTGACTGTTTCTAACTCCGGAGACCCAGGTTCGTAACCGGGTCCTGACACTACAGAAATGCTTACTTTTTGATGTTCTATGACAGCTCCACAGGAGGCTGGCTGCCTCTTGAGAATTCATAGGCGATCAAATAAACCCCCACTTCCTTCCATTCTGCTAGCAAACGTGCAATATTTGGACAATAAAATAGATGACCTACGCGGAAGAGTAAACTACCAACGGGACATTCAAATCTGTAATATCTTATGCTTCACAGAGTCGTGGCTGAACGACAACACTATCAACATACAGCTGGCTGGTTATACGCTGTACCAGCAGGATAGAACAGCAGCGTCTGGTAAGACAAGGGGCTGCGGACTATGTATTTTTGTAAATAACTGCTGGTGCACGATATCTAAGGAAGTCTCAAGCTATTGCTCACTTGAGGTAGAGTATCTCATGATAAACACTAGACCACACCACCTACCTAGAGAGCTTTCATCTGTATTTTCCATAGCTGCTTATACATACCAGCACAGTCCGATGCTGGCAATAAGACAGCATTCCGCCATAAGCAATCAAGAAAAAGCTCACCTAGAGGCGACGCTCCTAGTAGCCGATGACTTTAATTCGGGAAACTTAAATCTGTTTTACCAAATTTCTATCAGCATGTTAAATGTGCAACCAGAGGGAATAAACTCTGCACCACCTGTACTCCACACACAGACGTGTACAAAGCTCTCCCTCGCCCTCCATTTGGCAAATCTGACCATAATTCTATCCTCCTGATTCCTGTTTACAAGCAAAAATGAAAGAAGGAAGCACCAGTAAAAAAGTGGTCAAATGAAGCAGATGCTAAACTACAAGACTGTTTTGCACAGACTGGAACATGTTCCGGGATTCCTCCGAATGCACTGAGGAGTACACCATGCCAGTCATTGGCTTCAACAATAAGTTACAGGAAGGCCATAAAGATCATCAAGGACATCAACCACCCGAGCCACTGCCTGTTCACCCCGCTATCATCAGAAGGCGAGGTCAGTACAGGTGCATCAAGCTGGGACCGAGAGACTGAAAAACAGCTTCTATCTCAAGGCCATCAGACTGTTAAACAGCCACCACTAACATTGAGTGGCTGCTGCCAACACACTGACACTGACTCAACTCCAGCCACTTTAATAATGGGAAATGATGTAAATATATCACTAGCCACTTTAAACAATGCTACCTTATATAATGTTACTTACCCTACATTATTCATCTCATATGCATACGTATATACTGGCTCTATATCATCGACTGCATCCTTATGTAATACATGTATCACTAGCCACTTTAACTATGCCACTTTGTTTACATACTCATCTCATATGTATATACTGTACTTTCGATACCATCTACTGTATCTTGCCTATGCTGCTCTGTACCATCACTTATGTACATATTCTTTATCCCCTTACACTGTGTATAAGACAGTAGTTTAGGAATTGTTAGTTAGATTACTTGTTGGTTATTACTGCATTGTCGGAACTAGAAGCACAAGCATTTCGCTACACTCGCATTAACATCTGCTAACCATGTGTATGTGACAAATAAAATTTGATTTGATTTGATTTTTTAAGTGCATCGATGACGTCATCCCCACAGTGACCGTACGTACATACCTCAGCTAGAAGCCATGGATTACAGGGAACACCATGCTGGTCATTTATGAACATTTGAACATCTTGGCCATGTTCTGTTATAATCTCCACCCGGCACAGCCAGAAGAGAGGACTGGCCACCCCATATGCTCTCTCTAATTCTCTCTTTCTCTCTCTCTCTCTCGGAGGCCATGAGCCCCTAGGACCATGCCCCAGGACTACCTGACATGATGACTCCTTGCTGTCCCCAGTCCACCTGACCGTGCTGCTGCTCAGTTTCAACTGTTCTGCCTTATTATTATTCGACCATGCTGGTCATTTATGAACATTTGAACATCTTGGCCATGTTCTGTTATAATCTCCACCAGGCACAGCCATAAGAGGACTGGCCACCCCCACATAGCCTGGTTCCTCTCTCTAGGTTTCTTCCTAGGTTTTGGCCTTTCTAGCAAGTTTTTCCTAGCCACCGTGCTTCTACACCTGCATTGCTTGCTGTTTGGGGTTTTAGGCTGGGTTTCTGTACAGCACTTTGAGATATCAGCTGATGTACGAAGGGCTATATAAATAAATGTGATTTGATTTGATTTGAACATTTGCACTGAGCTAAAGGCTAGAGCTGCTGCTTTTCAAGGAGCCGGAAGGTTATAAAAATCCCGCTCTGTCCTCAATGAACCATCAAACAGGCAAAGCGTCAACACATGACTAAGATCCAATCGTTTAACACCGGCTCTGACACTCGTCGGATGATCACGCTCTCCGCAGCGATGTGATAAGACCTTCAAACAAGTCAACATTCTGAACGCAGGGCCAGACATATTGCCAGGACGTGTACTGCGAGCATGCACTGAACAACTACCAAGTGTCTTCCTGACATCTTCAACCTCACCCAGTCCGAGTCTGTAATGCCAACATGTTTTAAGCAGACCACCATAGTGCCTGTGGCCAAGAACACTAAGGCAACCTGCCTAAATGACTGCTGACCCCCGTAGCACTCACGTCAACAGCCATGAAGTGCTTTGAAAGGCTGGTCATCCAGGCTCACATCAAAACCATTATCCCAGAAACCCTAGACCCACACCAATTTGCATACCGCCCCAACAGATCCACAGATGATGCAATCTCTTTGCCTCCACACTGCCCTTTCCACCTGGACAAAGGAACACCTATGTGAGAATGCTATTCGTTGACTGCAGCTCAACGTTCAACACCAGAGTGCCCTCAAAGCTCATCACTGATCTAACACCCTGGGACTAAACACCTCACTCTGCAACTGGATCCTGGACTTCCTGATGGGACACCCCCAGGTGGTATCAACACATCCGCCATGCTGAACCTCATCACATGGACCCCTCAGGTGCGTGCTCACTCCATCTGTACTCCCTGTTCAACAACAACTTCTACCTCAATGTGAGTCAAGACAAAGGAGATGATTGTGGACTACAGGAAAAAGAGGATTGAGCACGCCCCCATTCTCGTTGAGGGCTGCAGTGGAGCAGGTTAGAGCTTCAAGTTTCTTGGTGTCCACATCACCAACAAACTAATATGGTCCAAGCACACCAAGACAGTCATAAGACTCTGAACAACTAACCAAATGGCTACCCAGACTATTTGCAACCCCCTCTTTTACACCGCTGATACTCTCTGTTGTTATCATCTATGCATAGTCACTTTAACAACTTTACCTACATGAACATATTACCTCAACTAACTGGTGCCCCCGCACATTGACTCTGTACCTGTACTCCCCTGTATATAGTCTCGCTATTGTTATTTTATTGATGCTCTCATATTACTTGTTACTTTTATTTCTTATTCTTATCCACATTTTTTTTTACTACATTGTTGGTTAGGGGCTCGTAAAGTAAGCATTTCACTGTAAGGTCTACACCTGTGGTATTCAGCATTTCACTGTAAGGTCTACTACACCTGTGGTATTGGTATGTGACTAATAAGATTTGATTTAAGCCAGGTATAACAGTCAAGAGATCAGCAATATTTTCAATACACTTTGCTACAAACTATGAGCTGTACAGACAGACAGAGGCTGGTTTATAGGTCGTCATGCTTTGACTCTGAAGTTGGGTTCCTTCCTGTTACAGGCACCCATGCATTTGCACCTGGTATGCTTGCGCAGCACACACACACACACACACACACACACACACACACACACACACACACACACACACACACACACACACACACACACATCCACATCATCTCACACCTTCCTCTACTTTGTAATTCTCAAAACTTTCATGGCTAGTTCATTTCGAGCAGACCTTCATTTTCAGCTTGTATCCTATCCCCTACAATTACCAGCCCTCAGAGTTGGGTGAAACAACGGAATGGGAGGAATAGTCCCCTGTAGCCTGAGACTGACTCAACATAGCTTCCGGATGCTCTCATCTTTCAGCAGGGGCCACTTCCTGAACCTGACATGCTCTTGACAGTAATCAGTGGCCAATTCTGTTCAGTGACCAACGGCTATTGTGTATAACAAAACCTTGAAGCAATTTAGAAAAAAAGCACTTTGAGAAAAGTGAGAGACCACAGGACATTGCTGTCATAGAAAGCAATGTCATCAAAAGCAGCCTGAGTACTGTATCCAACGAAGGCTTTAGCTTTCATTTATTAGATAACAGGGTTGTGGTCAATTCCATTTCAATTCAGTCAATTCAGGAAGTAAACTGAAATGCCAATGTCAATTCTTTCTCATTGAAAGGCATTGGGGAAAATTAGCATTAGACAACACACCCCCAATTAGATCTGGGTTCAAATACTATTTCAAATACAGTATCTCAGTACGTCCACATGAAATCTAGAAGTAAGTATTCTAGAGATATTTGATTTGAATAGTAGTTTAATATTGTAAAGGCTTCATAATACCTTCACAAGCACTACATTGTTTTTTTTTTTTACAAATAATCTATAACCTTATGTCATACTTTATAAAGGGCTCATAAATGTGGCATAACTGTGTGACATAATCACCAATATCAAATGTGACACAAACCTGTGCTTTATAGAGGTGACATGTTGTGCTGAAGGACGGCACTAAAGTGAAGTCATGTTAGTCACATTACAACTAATCTCGTTCTCCACTTCGCTCAAATGTCTGATGGACCGACGCAATCAAACATGACCTTCTTCAGTAGGGTTAGGTTTCAAATCCAAATTTTAAGAGGATAAACATTCATAAAGGCTTAAATGATGTAAACACAAATGTATTAAGACTTAGAGTCCCACTAACAGCTAAAAATAAAGTAAACATTAAAGGTTATTTCAAAAATGTTCAACTTCATATTCATCGTCTCCAGCACCACCACAGCATCAACATCATCAACAAATTAGTTTAAAAAATTGTTAAAAAAAATTGATCTTTATTATTATATTCCTCTTTCATTTACAAATCTCATGACGTGACTATGATACATAGCTGTTACTAGGGGGATTTTATTTAACTGAGCCTGCTAGCTAGTTAAATTTTCGTTAATAGCTAGCCCCAACAGTGCTGTGAGAAGTCACCAAAACGATATAAAACAACGATTGAGGTAGTGATGTAATTGAATTTAAATTACAATAAATCTTACTTGTTTTTCACTGTCCAGTGGCACTACAAGAGGACATTGGTTTGCAAACTCATCACGTATGTGATTACTGCGCTACAGAAACACTGCTAACCAAACAACAGTGCATGTGCAACGTTTATTTTGTTAGATTTTTCCCCGACCTAAAAGAATCTTCACTTGATGTGGTTTAAGAATTGTTGTAAACACATAAAATCCAATTTTGTTGTTTTTCTATAAAAATGTAAAAGGTGTCAAACCCGGACAATATACATATATATATATATTACAATAATAATTCAAAGGCCCGACCAAAGTATCTTGCTGTGCGTGACTGCACTTTGTGTCATTCTGCAGCACAACATTTTGGGGAAAGTTGAGGTCCGGTCCAATATTGGCTACACATCCAAAAGGGAAAGAGGTTGGGCCATCCTAGAAATGTTTTAGAGCAATATCATTTACCAGACACTTCTATCCAAAGGGACTTACAGTCATACGCGCATGCATTTTTACGTACGGGTGGTCCGGGAATCGAACCGACTATCCTGGTGTTGCAATGCTGTACCAAGATGCATGATGAGGCTATGCCTTGTGAAGCCTCAATGTAATACAATTTCTAAAGCCTTTAATAAAAGCAGTGCTTATGCCACCCTTTATAAAGCACAGGTTTATGTCATATTTGACCAAGTGGGTTATGTCACATTTGACATGGTTGGTTATATCACACAGTTACGCCACGTTTATGAACCGTTTATAGAGCATGACATACGGTTATAGATGGTTTGTGACACATGTACATAGTGTTTATGGA
>NW_027015334.1:0-11733 GCF_036934945.1 Oncorhynchus masou masou
TGTGCCTTTAAAACAACGTCAGATCTTCAATGTTATATCCACTACCAGAAAAACGTGGTGGGTAGCACCTCCTACTGAATAATCTACCTACAGCTATCCCTTTGGTCTCCTATCCAAGGTTTTAACTAAGCCCTGCTTAGCTTTGATATTTGTCACTGACTATTACCAATGTGCTATTGTTGTCACGACTTATGCCAAAGTCGGTTCCTCTCCTTGTTTGGGTGGTGTTCGGCGGTCGACGTCACCGGTCTTCTAGCCATCGCCAATCCATTTTTCATGTTCCATTTGTTTTGTCTTGTTTTCACACTTACCTGGTTTCAATTCCGTAATTACATGTTGTATATGTTCCCTCTGTTTTCCCCATGTCCTTGTCGGCAATTGTTTATTTGTAAGTACGTGTGCATTGTGTGACTGGTGCGATATGGGTTCTGTGCCCATGTGTTTGCTGTTCGTATGCCGGTAGTTATGTTTATTAAACAGCTCCAGCTATTTGCAAATTCTGCTCTCCTGCGTTTGACTTCACTGCCACCAGTTACGCACCCCTTACAGAATTCCTGACCGACTATGGAGACAGCAGGAGCAGGTGCCCCTCGTATAGGGGTCGAGGAGCGCATGCAGGAGCAAGTGAAAATAATCCACCATCTCGAGCGCCATCATGGATCAAGTTATCCAGACCCAGGACCGTTGGGAGAGACGGGAGGTCCACCAGCGCCTTCAACAACGCAGCCCGAACCTCCACTACTCACTCCTCCTGCAACCGTTCCCAGTGGGATGCGTCTCGCCCTTCCCGGGGAGTATGATGGGACGGCGGCACGGTGCCTGAGTTTCCTGTTACAATTGGACCTCTACCTGGTCACCGTTTACCCAGCTCCCTCGGGAAGGGAGAGGGTGTCCGCCCTCATCTCGTGCCTCTCAGGGAGAGCTCTGGAGTGGGCCAACGTCGTGGGTGAGAAGGACAAGCGGCGTTTGAGTTCACCCGGAAACGGCCCTGTCGACCATCCGCCCGAGGGTAGAGCGGCGGGTGAACGCCTCTTCCAGCTGAGGCAAAGAGCGAGGAAGCGACAAGGAGTTTGCTATAGAGTTTAGGACCCTGGCTGCCGGCGTGGGATGTAACAACAGGGCCATGATCGACCACTACCGTTGCAGTCTGCGCGAGGGGCGTCCGTCGGGAGTTGGCCTGCAGAGACACCACCCTCATCTTGGATCAGCTGGTGGACCTGTCCATCCGGCTGGATAACCTGTTGGATACCCATGGACATTCAGACCGGGATCCGGTGGTTCTATCCTCGCACCCCTCTCCTGAACCTATGGGGCTGGGACGTGCAGTGCGTAGGAAGACCGGGGTTCCAGTTCAGTGCACCATCTGTGACCGCAGAGGACATACTGCCGGTCGGTGCCGTGTTGATCCCTCTGGGAGTCGAGGCAGCAGGCAGGGCACTCTGGCGTCACCCCAGGTGAGTCAAATCAAATCAAATCAAATTTATTTATATAGCCCTTCGTACATCAGCTGATATCTCAAAGTGCTGTACAGAAACCCAGCCTAAAACCCCAAACAGCAATCAATGCAGGTGTAGAAGCACGGTGGTTAGGAAAAACTCCCTAGAAAGGCCAAAACCTAGGAAGAAACCTAGAGAGGAACCAGGCTATGTGGGGTGGCCAGTCCTCTTCTGGCTGTGCCGGGTAGAGATTATAACCGAACATGGCCAAGATGTTCAAATGTTCATAAATGACCAGCATGGTCGAATAATAATAAGGCAGAACAGTTGAAACTGGAGCAGCAGAACGGCCAGGTGGACTGGGGACAGCAAGGAGTCATCATGTAAGGTAGTCCTAGGGCATGGTCCTAGGGCTCAGGTCCTCCGAGAGAGAGAAGGAGAGAATTAGAGAACGCACACTTAGATTCACACAGGACACCGAATTGGACAGGAGAAGTACTCCAGATATAACAAACTGACCCCAGCCCCCTGACACATAAACTACTGCAGCATAAATACTGGAGGCTGAGACATGAGGGGTCAGGAGACACTGTGGCCCCATCCGAGGACACTCCGGACAGGGCCAAACAGGAAGGATATAACCCCACCCACTTTGCCAAAGCACACTCTACACCACTAGAGGGATATCTTCAACCACCAACTTACATTTAAGTCATTTACATTTACCATCCTGAGACAAAGCTGAGTATAGCCCGCAAAGATACCGCAAAGATCTCGGCCATGGCACAAACCTATAGGGGGTGCCAACCCAGACAGGATGACCACATCAGTGAATCACCCCTCAGGTGACGACCCTCCAGGGACGGCATGAGAGCCCCAGTAAGCCAGTGACTCAGCCCCTGTAATAGGGTTAGAGGCAGAGAATCCCAGTGGAAAGAGGGGAACCGGCCAGGCAGAGACAGCAAGGGTGGTTCGTTGCTCCAGAGCCTTTCCGTTCACCTTCCCACTCCTGGGCAGACTACACTCAATCATATGACCCACTGAAGAGATGAGTCTTCAGTAAAGACTTAAAGGTTGAGACCTAGGTTGCGTCTCTGACATGGGTAGGGCAGACCGTTCCATAAAAATGGAGCTCTATAGGGGAAAGCCCTGCCTCCAGCTGTTTGTTTAGAAATTCTACAGACAATTAGGAGGCCTCGTCTTGTGACCATAAGCGTACGTATAGGTATGCACGGCAGGACAAATCAGAGAGATAGTAGGAGCAAGCCCATGTAATGCTTTGTAGGTTAGCAGTAAAACCTTGAAATCAGCCCTTGCTTTGACAGGGAAGCCAGTGTAGGGAGGCTAGCACTGGAGTAATATGATCAAATATTTTGGTTCAGTCAGGATTCTAGGCAGCCGTATTTAGCACTAACTGGAAGTTTATTTAGTGCTTTATCCGGGTAGCCGGAAAGTAGAGCATTGCAGTAGTCTAACCTAGAAGTGACAAAAGCATGGATTAATTTTTTCATCATTTTTGGACAGAAAGTTTTTTGATTTTTGCAATGTTACGTAGATGGAAAAAAGCTGTCCTTGAAATGGTCTTGATATGTTCTTCAAAGAGAGATCAGGGTCCAGAGTAACGCCGAGGTCCTTCACAGTTTTATTTGAGACGACTGTACAACCATTAAGATTAATTGTCAGATTCAACAGAAGATCTCTTTGTTTCTTGGGACCTAGAACAAGCATCTCTGTTTTGTCCGAGTTTAAAAGTAGAAAGTTTGCAGCCATCCACTTCCTTATGTATGAAACACATGCTTCTAGCAAGGGCAATTTTGGGGCTTCACCATGTTTCATTGAAATGTACAGCTGTGTGTCATCCGCATAGCAGTGAAAGTTAACATTATGTTATCGAATAATGTTACGAATCCCTTTTGGCCCGACAGTCTAGGGGGGATGGTAATGAGACTCGTAACATAACTCATGCAAATTATTATTGTGACAAAGGAAAAGTGTGAACGAAATAAGCACGACAACTGAAATCTACCGTCAAACTCTAGGTTTATTTATAAACACACGGTAATGGGGGGAGCAGGAAAAGGGGCTGGGCTGGACCCAAGGAAAGAAACAATAAGTATTCAAAAACACCCCTAAGCTAGACTAGCCTACTTTAACAACAGCTAACTAACTAACCAAAAATACAGTGGGTGGTCCGCCCAGTTCTAACTAGTGTATTTAACAAAGTTCACCTACGGGTAGTGTATGCCCATGGGCGACTTGTCTTGGTTTCCCCCTTTTCCACCAGCAATCAAACACAAACACCATAACCAAAAACAATACTCACAGGTGATGACAAAGTGCTATGAGGTGCTTAAACAAAAGAGAGGTTAAGACACAAAGCGAGAGTGAAACACAGAGACCTACAGACATGGCATTTACAGAGAGATTGAGCTGAGCTGAGCTGGGCTCCAGAACAAAATCAAATCAAATTTATTTATATAGCCCTTCGTACATCAGCTGATATCTCAAAGTGCTGTACAGAAACCCAGCCTAAAACCCCAAACAGCAAGCAATGCAGGTGTAGAAAGCACGGTGGCTAGGAAAAACTCCCTAGAAAAGCCAAAACCTAGGAAGAAACCTAGAGAGGAACCAGGCTATGTGGGGTGGCCAGTCCTCTTCTGGCTGTGCCGGGGTAGAGATTATAACAGAACATGGCAAGATGTTCAAATGTTCATAAATGACCAGCATGGTCGAATAATAATAAGGCAGAACAGTTGAAAGTCCTGGGGCTGGAGCAGCAGCACGGCCAGGTGGACTGGGGACAGCAAGGAGTCATCATGTCAAGTAGTCCTGGGGCATGGTCCTAGGGTCGCGGTTCAGTTGAAACTGGAGCAGCAGCACGGCCAGGTGGACTGGGGACAGCAAGGAGTCATCATGTCAGGTAGTCCTGGGGCATGGTCCTAGGGCTCAGGTCCTCCGAGAGAGAGAAGGAGAGAATTAGAGAACGCACGCTTAGATTCACACAGGACACCGAATTGGACAGGAGAAGTACTCCAGATATAACAAACTGACCCCAGCCCCCGACACATAAACTACTGCAGCATAAATACTGGAGGCTGAGACAGGAGGGGTCAGGAGACACTGTGGCCCCACCCGAGGACACCCCCGGACAGGGCCAAACAGGAAGGATATAACCCCACCCACTATGCCAAAGCACAGCCCCCACACCACTGGAGGGATATCTTCAACCACCAACTTACCATCCTGAGACAAAGCTGAGTATAGCCCGCAAAGATCTCCGCCACGGCACAACCCAGGGGGCGCCAACCCAGACAGGATGACCACATCAGTGAATCAACCCACTCAGGTGACGCACCCCCTCCAGGGACGGCATGAGAGAGCCCCAGCAAGCCAGTGACTCAGCCCCTGTAATAGGGTTAGAGGCAGAGAATCCCAGTGGAAAGAGGGGAACCGGCCAGGCAGAGACAGCAAGAGGTGGTTCGTTGCTCCAGAGCCTTTCCGTTCACCTTCCCACTCCTGGGCCAGACTACACTCAATCATCATGACCCACTGAAGAGATGAGTCTTCAGTAAAGACTTAAAGGTTGAGACCGAGGTTTGCGTCTCTGACATGGGTAGGCAGACGTTCCCCAAAAATGGAGCTCTATAGGAGAAAGCCCTGCCTCCAGCTGTTTGCTTAGAAATTCTAGGGACAATTAGGAGGCCTGCGTCTTGTGACCGTAGCGTACGTGTAGGTATGTACGGCAGGACCAAATCAGAGAGATAGGTAGGAGCAAGCCCATGTAATGCTTTGTAGGTTAGCAGTAAAACCAGTGTAGTGGGAGGCTAGCACTGGAGTAATATGATCAAATTTTTGGTTCTAGTGTGGATTCTAGCAGCCGTATTTAGCACTAACTGAAGTTTATTTAGTGCTTTATCTGGGTAGCCGGAAAGTAGAGCATTGCAGTAGTCTAACCTAGAAGTGACAAAAGCATGGATTAATTTTTCTGCATCATTTTTGGACAGAAAGTTTCTGATTTTTGCAATGTTACGTAGATGGAAAAAAGCTGTCCTTGAAATGGTCTTGATATGTTCTTCAAAAGAGAGATCAGGGTCCAGAGTAATGGCGAGGTCCTTCACAGTTTTATTTGAGATGACTGTACAACCATTAAGATTAATTGTCAGATTCAACAGAAGATCTCTTTGTTTCTTGGGACCTAGAACAAGCATCTCTGTTTTATCCGAGTTTAAAAGTAGAAAGTTTGCTGCCATCCACTTCCTTATGTCTGAAACACATGCTTCTAGCGAGGGCAATTTTGGGGCTTCACCATGTTTCATTGAAATGTACAGCTGTGTATCATCCGCATAGCAGTGAAAGTTAACATTATGTTTTCGAATAACATCCCCAAGAGGTAAAATATATAGTGAAAACAACAGCGGTCCTAAAAACGGAACCTTGAGGAACACCGAAATTTACAGTTGATTTGTCAGAGGACAAACCATCCACAGAGACAAACTGATATCTTTCCGACAGATAAGATCTAAACCAGGCCAGAACTTGTCCGTGTAGACCAATTTGGGTTTCCAATCTCTCCAAAAGAATGTGGTGATCGATGGTATCAAAAGCAGCACTAAGGTCTAGGAGCACGAGGACAGATGCAGAGCCTCGGTCCGATGCCATTAAAATGTCATTTACCACCTTCACAAGTGCCGTCTCAGTGCTATGATGGGGTCTAAAACCAGACTGAAGCATTTCATATACATTGTTTGTCTTCAGGAAGGCAGTGAGTGCTGAGCAACAGCCTTTTCTAAGATTTTTGAGAGGAATGGAAGATTCGATATAGGCCGATAGTTTTTTATATTTTCTGGGTCAAGGTTTGGCTTTTCAGAGAGGCTTTATTACTGCCACTTTTAGTGAGTTTGGTACACATCCGGTGGATAGAGAGAACAAACAAATGATGGGGTTTTTAAACCATGGGGAAAAGAACTGTGATAGGTTTAGGAAATATGAGGAGGTGTGTCTTCTGATTGATGATTGATTGGGGAGTGATGATTTTCACCTGTGAGGGGAGAAGGAGAGAAAAGAAACACACACACAGGATACATACACACACAGGATAACTGTATCCGTAACACTCCCACCCTTAAAAGAGCAACCCTAGGGGTTGCGACTACAGTATTTCAATTAATACTCCCAACAAAGCAACAACCTTGCAAAACATGCAGAAATCATTTTCACACACGAGACAAAGCATCTGCCAACACATTATCAGAACCCTTTTTGTGGCGGATCTCCAAATTATAATTTTGTACAATCAGCGCCCAACGCATAAGGCGCTGGTTCTGGTTGTACATTCGGTGGAGAAAAACTAAGGGGTTATGGTCAGTATATACAATCACGGGTAGGGCACTGGAACCAATATATACTTCAAAGTATTGCAGAGCCAACAACAAAGCAAGAGCTTCTTGTTCTATTGTCGCATAGTTTGTTTGACATTTATTAAATTTACGTGAAAAATAACAAACGGGATGATCCACTCCACTCTTGTCCTGCTGCAGTAGAACAGCACCAGCACCTCTGGCACTAGCATCTACCTCAACTTTGAACGGTTGTTCAAAATCAGGAGCAGCAAGTACAGGTGTACTACATAAGAGTGCTTTCGCTGATTCAAAAGCTCTCTTACAATCAGGGACCACTCAAATGATCTAGCCGGACTAAGCAAATCGGTCAATGGAGCAACTACCGCAGAGAAATTTTTACAGAAGCTACGGTAGTAGCCAACCATCCCTAAAAAGCGGCGTAGCTCTCGTCTGGTGGTAGGTGCAGGGAATGCAGTTATAGCCAAGACCTTGGCATTAACAGGGCGCACCTGTCCATGCTTCTCAGAGGGATCACACAATCCATCCTCTTGATCAACCTCTTTGAACAGAACAGTGTTCGACAAATCTCTCTCATCACCCTCTTGTCGTGCCTGAGCATGAGTGACAACACAAGCGGGGAACACATGTGGATAATTCTGTGCCAGCTCATTCGAGAGAGTGGTCACTTTTATCCAATACTTCCAATCCGGGGTACCACCTTTCCTCCGGCAATATCGTTACCCATTATGAAGGTCACACCTTTCACTGGCAACATAGGCGTACCCCCACTCTGAATATTCCACTGATTAACTCAGAGTGTACTTTCACAAAGTGCAATGGCACTGGGACAAACCCATTTCAATACCCTGCACTAACACACTGGAACCACAGTATGTATCGTCAGATAAGGGCAACACATCAGACAATATAAACGACTGCGCCGCACCAGTATCTCTAAGGATTTTAACCGGTCGTTGAGACGCCTCGTCATTCGTTAGGGACACAAACCCCTCGAAAATGAATGGTTCATAACTGCGGTCGGGGGACTGAGACTTTCAAACTACAGTTACCCTGAGGCACCTGTTTTGTTACAGACCCACAACCGTACGAATTAGAGCAACACCTGTTGGTGGCTTAGCACTAAGAGAGCATCCCTTGTTTGCGTTTAAGCAGGAAGCAATCATTAATCATATGTCCACTTTATGACAATAGAAACATGGACGCTCATTCTTCTGGCGTTTTCGACATACTACTGCTTACGACTCAGGACTAAAGGTAGGAAACTCAGTGGCTCTACTCTCAGTTTGAGCCGAAAACACACTCTGTGCGTCAACACAAACCTGCCTGCCAACACAGACGCTCTGCCAGGGTGGACATTTTTTTGTCTGCTTAGGTAAAACTACAATGCGTTCTGGGTAAGCAATTTTTAAACTCTTCCAACAAGATTAACTCCCGGAGAGATGAAATCAGTCACCTTACCAGCAGCATGCTTATCATCAAACAGATTTCCTTGTTCAGCAAAATCTACATTAAATGCCTTACTAGAAGAATTTTCTAATAGACCTAAATCTCTGTCGGTATGCCTCAGGCACAAGCTCATAGGCACGAAGAACAGTAGCTTTGACCACTTCATAATTCAAACTGTCCTCCAGAGGTAGCGCTGACAAAACCCTCTTGGGCTTTACCAGTTAATTTACACTGAAGTAATAGGCACCAAAACTCTTCAGGCCATTTCAATGCTACGGCTATACGCTCAAATACACAAAAATAGGAGTCAACCTCTGACTCTCTGAACAAAGGTACTAAGGCAATCTGCCTACTAATGTCAAACGTGTTTGAGGACACAGCAGGTGAGGACGGCTCACAAACAGGCACAGTAGGACCGGAGGCTAGCCTCGCTGTCTCTGCCTCAAGTTCCATCTGGCGCATTTTGAACTCCAACTGCCTTTGTTCTCTGTCTGCCTCAATTTTACACATCTCTAAATGCCGTTGTTCTCGTTCTTTTTCTGCCTCTATTTTACACATCTCCAACTGGAGAGTCTCTCGCCTAATTTGGGCTCTCTCTTCCACCTCCAGTTGGAACTGTGCTAAACAGACATCCCTCCTGGCATCACCATTTGACAGTGGGGAGAGTGGATCAAAATGGGACAATGTGGCTGGTGTTTTAGCCTCTCCCTCATTATCAGACACCAATGGTCTTACAGGAGCAGCAACATCCGCTACAGGGGTAGTAGGCTCAGGCAGCGGTAACACAAGCACCTGCTCTTCCAACAATACATTTAATACTATCCGTTTCACCTCCGCCTTAACTAAACTCTGCGGAATCGATACTGAATAATGGTCAGCCAAGGTCATTAAATCAACTCTACGACATTTGTCAAAAACCTCCCACGAAGGGTTATCCAAAAAGATTTCAAATCAAAAGTAGTCATTTTTACACTACTTCACAAGTGCCAAAGGAAATAGCAAACACTAATGCTACTTCAGCTATGACGCTCAACACTGAACTATACCACTACAACAATCTACATGAGCGGCATGGGTGTCAGTTATGACATATCCCGGATGAGCCCCCACTTATGTTACGAATCCCTTTTGGCCCGACAGTCTAGGGGGGATGGTAATGAGACTCGTAACATAACTCATGCAAATTATTATTGTGACAAAGGAAAAGTGTGAACGAAATAAGCACGACAACTGAAATCTACCGTCAAACTCTAGGTTTATTTATAAACACACGGTAATGGGGGAGTAGAAAGGGCCGGGCTGGACCCAAGGAAAGAAACAATAAGTATTCAAAAAACACCCCTAAGCTAGACTAGCCTACTCTTTTTAACAACAGCTAACTAACTAACCAAAATACTACAGCAAGTGGTCCGCCCAGTTCTAACTAGTGTATTTAACAAAGTTCACCTACGGGTAGTGTATGCCCATGGGCGACTTGTCTTGTTTCCTTTTTCCACCAGCAATCAAACACAAACACCATAACCAAAAACAATACTCACAGGTGATGACAAAGTGCTATGAGGTGCTTAAACAAAAGAGAGGTTAAGACACAAAGCGAGAGTGAAACACAGAGACCTAGAGACATGGCATTTACAGAGAGATTGAGCTGAGCTGAGCTGGGCTCCAGAACAAAAACAAATGATGGGGTTTTTAAACCATGGGAAAGAACTGCTTGATAGGTTTAGGAAATATGAGGAGGTGTGTCTTCTGATTGATGATTGATTGGGAGTGATGATTTTCACCTGTGAGGGGAGAAGGAGAGAAAGAAACACACACACAGGATACATACACACAGGATAACTGTATCCGTAACAAATAACATCCCCAAGAGGTAAAATATATAGTGAAAAACAATAGTGGTCCTAAAGCGGAACCTTGAGGAACATCGAAATTTACAGTTGATTTGTCAGAGGACAAACCATTCACAGAGACAAACTGATATCTTTCCGACAGATAAGATCTAAACCAGGCCAGAACTTGTCCGTGTAGACCAATTTGGGTTTCCAATCTCTCCAAAAGAATGTGGTGATTGATGGTATCAAAAGCAGCACTAAGGTCTAGGAGTTAATGAGGACAGATGCAGAGCTCTCGGTCCGATGCCATTAAAATGTCGTTTACCTACCTTCACAAGTGCCGTCTCAGTGCTATAATGGGGTCTGAAACCAGACTGAAGCATTTCTATACATTGTTTAGTCTTCAGGAAGGCAGTGAGTTGCTGCGCAACAGCCTTTTCTAAGATTTTTGAGAGGAATGGAAGATTCGATATAGGCCGATAGTTTTTTATATTTTCTGGGTCAAGGTTTGGCTTTTCCAAGAGAGGCTTTATTACTGCCACTTTTAGTGAGTTTGGTACACATCCGGTGGATAGAGAGCCGTTTATTATGTTCAACATAGGAGGCCAAGCACAGGAGTCTACACCATTCTCATCAGAGTCCTCTGTTGTCCAACTGTTTGTACCTGTATGTTTTCCTGATTTCCCCCCCGCATTCCCAGCATAAGGCGCTCGACGATTCAGGTGCAGCTGGGAATTTTATTGACCAGAGCGCTCACTCTTAGTCTTATGATCCCCATTATCCCTGTGGCTAGACCTGTCCCAGAGCACGCTCTGGATAGTCGACCATTAGGATCCGGGCTAATCTGGGAAGCCACCATCTCCCTGGTCATGGTGACGCAGGGAGTCACGAGGAGAGAATAAGTCTCTTTCTCATTGACTCCTCGTTTCCCATGGTACTGGGCCTTCCCTGGTTAGCTCATCATAACCCCACTATTTCATGGCAACAGGGTCTCTCACGGGGTGGTCGCGAGTACTCGGGAGGTGTGTAGGGGTTTCCGTTGGTGCTACTATGTTGGAAAGTCCAGACCAGGTCTCCAATGTGCGCATCCCTCCCGAATATGCCGATTTGGCTCTCGCCTTCTGTAAAAATAATTACCACCCCATCGACAGGGGATTGTGTAATAAATCTCCTGGTAGACGCTGCACTTCCCAGGAGTCACGTGTATCCCCTGTCTCAGCGGAGCCGGTGGCTATGGAGATATATGTCTCTGAATCCCTGCATCAGGGGTTCATTCGGCCCTCCACTTCACCGTCACCTCGAGTTTCTTTTTTGTGAAGAAGGAGGAGGTCTGCGCCCATATCGAGGTCTCCTGCGTTTGACCTCACTGCCACCAGTTATGCACCTTTTACAATTGTGAGAATTCCTGTTGTGAAATCGCCACATAAAATAGATTCACTGTCAATGTCAGTAATTTCAATGGGTAGGTCAGAGCCAATGAAATGTAAGCACCATACTTTATCAAAATCATCACTGATGCCATTTAAGCCTATACAGCATTTGTGAAAGTCATCAACAGCTATGGTTTCAACTCCAGTATTCAACCAGAAATAGACAGGTACATATAACTCTCGGGTTTAGGCTTTGGTTAACTTCCAAATTAATCTACAAGTTAATAAC
>NW_027015336.1:0-11725 GCF_036934945.1 Oncorhynchus masou masou
TCTATACTGATGCTTTGCTTGTTTGAATGCCTTGCGGCGGGAATAGCTGCACTGTTTGTATTCAGTCATGTTTCCGGTCGCCTTGCCATGATTAAAAGCAGTGGTTTGCGCTTTCAGCTTTGCATGAATGCTGCCATCAATCCACGGTTTCTGGTTAGGGAAGGTTTTAATAGTCACAGAGAGGTACGACATCTCCAATGCACTTGCTAATAAACTCACTTACCAAGTCAGCGTACAGTATACATCAATGTTGTTGTCTGAGGCTATCCGGAACATATCCCAGTCCACGTGATCAAAGCAATCTTGAATTGTGGAATACGATTGGTCAGACCAGCATTGTATTGACCTGAGCACAGGCGTTTCTTGCTTTAGTTTCTGTCAGTAGGCTGGGAGAAACAACATAGAGTCATGGTCAGACTTGCCAAAGGCAAGGCGGGGGAGGGTTTTGTATGCATCGGGGAAGTTCGAGTAGCAATGATCCAGAATACTACCAGCTGGTGTCCCGCATTCGATATGCTATTAGAATTGAGAAAGTCTTGTTCTCAAATTTGCTTTGTTAAAATACCCCAGCTACAATAAATGCAGCCTCAGAATGTATTGTTTCCAGTTTACATAGAGTCCAGTGAAGTTCGTTCAGGGTCGACGAGGGATCTGCTTGGGGGGGGGGGGTTTACACGGCTGTGAATATAATCAAAGATATCTTGGAAGATAATGTGGTCGGCATTTGACTGTAAGGAAATCTAGGTCAGGTGAAAAAAGGACATGAGTTCCTGTATGTTGTTGTGATTACACCATGAGTCATTAATCATAAGGCATACACCTCCGCCCTTCTTCTTAGGTGAGAGATGTTTGTTTCTGTCGGAGCAATGCGTGAAGAAACTGGGTGGCTGTATCGACTCTGACACCATATCCGAGTGAGCCATGTTTCCATGGAACAGAGAATGTTACAATCTCTGATGCCTCTCTGAAAGACAACTCCAAACAAAGGATCCGCTTCGGGAAAGACGTATTCCTGGTCATAATGATGGTAAGTTGACATCGCTTATATCCAATAGTTCTTCCTGGCTGTATGTAATAACACATTTGTCTATATAAGGTCCTACAGTTGACAGTGCATGTCAGTGCAAAAACCAAGCCATGAGGTCGAAGGAAATACCCATAGAGCTCTGAGATAGGATTGTGCCGAGGCACACGTCTGGGGAAGGGTAGCAAAAATGTTCTGCAGCATGAAAGGTCCCCAAGAACACAGTAGCCTCCATCATTTAGAAATGGAAGAAGTTTGGAACCACCAAGACTCTTCCTAGAGCTGGCCGCCCGGCCAAACTGAGCAATCAGGGGAGAAGGGCCTTGGTCAGGGAGGTGACCAAGAACCCGATGGTCTCTGAATGAGCTCCAGAGTTCCGGTGTGAAGATGGGAAAACCTTTGAGAAGGACAACCATCTCTGCAGCACTCCACCAATCAGGCCTTTATGGTAGAGTTGCCAGATGGAAGCTCCTCCTCAGTAAAAGGCACATGACAGCCTGCTTGGAGTTTGCCAAAAGGCACCTAAAGTACTATTGTAAATATGATATTTTAGTTAGTTATTTTTAATACATCTGCAAAAATGTATTGTTTGTAGATTGATGAGGGGAAAAAACTATTTAATCAATTTTAGGACAAGGCTGCAACATAACAAAATGTGGAAAAAGTCAAGGGGTCAGAATCCTTTCCGAATGCACTGTATATTAGAACAGAAGATTAGCTTCACTATATATAATAAAACTGATGATTACCTTTACTATATATATATATTCAAACAGATGGTTTCCATGGTGCAGAAGAATCACCAGGTCCTTGGCAGTCCTCTTCTGATGGGTGGAGGGCGTCTCCCAGGCTAAATTAATTAACTGATGATTACCTTTACTATATATATATATATTCAAACAGATGGTTTCCATGGTGCAGAAGAATCACCAGGTCCTTGGCAGTCCTCTTCTGATGGGTGGAGGGCGTCTCCCAGGCTAAATTAATTAACAGATGGTTTCCATGGTGCAGAAGAATCACCAGGTCCTTGGCAGTCCTCTTCTGATGGGTGGAGGGCGTCTCCCAGGCTAAATTAATTAACTGATGATTACCTTTACTCTATATATATATATATATATATATATATATATATATATTCAAACAGATGGTTTCCATGGTGCAGAAGAATCACCAGGTCCTTGGCAGTCCTCTTCTGATGGGTGGAGGGCGTCTCCCAGGCTAAATTAATTAACTGATGATTACCTTTACTATATATATATATATATATATATATATATATATATATATATATATATATATATATATATATATTCAAACAGATGGTTTCCATGGTGCAGAAGAATCACCAGGTCCTTGGCAGTCCTCTTCTGATGGGTGGAGGGCGTCTCCCAGGCTAAATTAATTAACTGATGATCACCTTTACTATATATATATATATATATATATATATATATATATATATATATATATATATATATATATATATATATATATATATATATATATATATATATATTCAAACAGATGGTTTCCATGGTGCAGAAGAATCACCAGGTCCTTGGCAGTCCTATTTCTGATGGGTGGAGGGCGTCTCCCAGGCTAAATTAATTAACTGATGATTACCTTTACTATATATATATATTCAAACAGATGGTTTCCATGGTGCAGAAGAATCACCAGGTCCTTGGCAGTCCTCTTCTGATGGGTGGAGGGCGTCTCCCAGGCTAAATTAATTAACTGATGAACTTCTATCCGTGACGGTCCATGCTTCATCCATCACCAGGGAACACACACATAATGCAATGATGCCATAAATTACAGCAGACTCCAGTGTCTGGGCCTCCACTAGAGGTGACAACGTCAGGCCCATGGATTAGCTGCTGCCACAGCCCATAACTCAAGGGGAAGTGCTGAAAATAAACTCTGTCTTTGCGACGTGAGATCAAAATGTTGTAGGTCAGTTAGGCGGCCATTTGCCCTCACTGCCTTCATATAATCAACGTGGAGAAGAAGGACTTCAGTTCTCACACTTTCACATGGACGTTTCCTATCGCTGCCAAAAGCACTTGTAGGTAACACTTTCAATTTTAAATGTAACCTTTATTTAACAAGGCAAGTCAGTTTATTAAGAACAAATTGTTATTTACAATGACGGTCTACCAGGGAACAGTTATCATAAGAGTCAAAATGGCTGTTATTCTGTCCAGATCATTAAGAGATGATCATAAGACAACAACATAAAGTGATCATACATCTACATCATTTAGCAGGTTCTCTTATCTAGAGCAACTAGAGCTACCTGCCTTTCTCAAGAGTTTTCACCTAATTGGCTAGGGTTCACCTAGTCAGAAACAACTCATTTGTCATTGGAAATGAAACGATGATGCTGGAGAACATTCGTGACCATGAACACAGCAAGTGTCACATTGCCTGCGAGTCTGTGTCCGGGTTTCAATCAGAGCCTCTCCTCTTGACACCCTCTGTGATGGTACTAATGTCAACGTCAGAGCAGACCAGCACAAAGAGGAACATACTGTTTAGGACTGTACATTGCCATTGGCAAGAAGGCAAGACCACTTTCTGACTTGGAGTGGATGTGTGAGGAAGTGAAAATGTTGTTACTCTTGTAGATAGACTAGTACATTTGTAGCTATTTTTTTCAAGTCTAAATAGCAGACGTGGTCCAGTATTGTAGGTTATTTCTCACCTCTTGATAAGCTTTGGTTCACCTTAAAATAGTGTATAAATACTATAACATTATAGGCCTACTGATGCTGACATGGATCTCTATGCTTTCCTATGGCTCTGTAACATTCTATTTTAATGTTCGTCCCCAGATGCTGTTTACCTGTCTTATAGTGTTGATCCTTAAATAAACAAAGGGTAGAAGGCTAATTTAGCACAATCACCTGCCAGCTATATTGGATAACATGATTGTATATTTAATTATTATTTAATTAATTTGATGTTTAATTTTTGCAGTTTGGATGAAAGAAAAAGCAATCGCTGTGGGTTCAACATATAGAAATGAGAAGCAGGCCAAAGAGTTTATGCACCCTATTGCAGATGTGGAGAGAAACAACATCAGAGAGAATCTGAAAAACATCACATTTCTCTCCATCATATCAGATGGCTCCACAGACAGTTCTGTGAAAGAGGAGGAGGTAGATTATGTCACATTCTGTCACAATGGAAAGATCGAGTCGAAGTCTGTTGGCGTCAAGTCGGTGGAGAAGGCAGACGGCACACATAAGCAACGCCATCAGTGTCATCATGGAGGGAGTGTGTGATGAGTGGGGCCATCAGAGTCATCATGGAGGGAGTGTGTGATGAGTGGGGCCGTCAGTGTCATCATGGAGGGAGTGTGTGATGAGTGGGGCCATCAGAGTCATCATGGAGGGAGTGTATGATGAGTGGGGCCATCAGTGTCATCATGGAGGGAGTGTGTGATGAGTGGGGCCATCAGAGTCATCATGGAGGGAGTGTGTGATGAATGGGGCCATCAGTGTCATCATGGAGGGAGTGTGTGATGAGTGGGGCCATCAGTGTCATCATGGAGGGAGTGTGTGATGAGTGGGGGAGCAAGTTGGTTGCTCTGGGAACAGATGGAGCTGCTGTGATGATTGGAGCCAAGAATTGTGTGGTCAGCTGGCTGATGGGGGGCAGGGCCTACATCATTAGCATCCCCTGTATGGCACACCGCCCTGAACTGACCTTTTCTGATGCCATCCGGTTCAACGTGATGTTTCAGAAAGTAGAAGACCTCCTCAGTGGGCTCTACACCTTCTACCACACCAGTCCTCTGAACAGGGCAAACCTGGTAAACAGCTTCCAGGCTCTTGGGCACACACCACTGGTGCTTACCAGAATTGGCAGGACCCGATGGGTAGGACACCTACTGCGTACACTGGACCACTTCCTGCGAGGTTACCAGGGGCTTGTCCAGCACATGGAACAGGTAGTGACTCTAGATTGCTATGTTAAGTCCTCCACAATTCATCATCAATATGTAATGTCCTGTAAATAACAACAAACACAGTTACAATTGGTAACGTCATATTTCAATGCTTTATCCACTGATAAAATGTGTCACATCTAATATAGTTTTTTTTTGACGCAATTTATTGTCTATTTTTATGTCTTTGTTCTGGATGTATTTCAGATTCAATCTGCTGATGCCCAAAATGTCTGAGGTGTCCAGCAGGCCAAGGCCAGGAAATACTACAGTACTACGAGGGAGGCTGTTGTTATCGGCTTCTGTGGCTTCCTGCATGACACTCTCACACCTGAGCAACCTGTTCGCCTGTCTGCAGAGGTCCACCATCACCATAGCAACCTGTCCGCCTGTCTGCAGAGGTCCACCATCACCATACCAACCTGTCCGCCTGTCTGCAGAGGTCCACCATCACCATACCAACCTGTCCATCTGTCTGCAGAGGTCCACCATCACCATAGCAACCTGTCCGCCTGTCTGCAGAGGTCCACCATCACCATAGCAACCTGTCCGCCTGTCTGCAGAGGTCCACCATCACCATACCAACCTGTCCGCCTGTCTGCAGAGGTCCACCATCACCATAGCAACCTGTCCGCCTGTCTGCAGAGGTCCACCATCACCATACCAACCTGTCCGCCTGTCTGCAGAGGTCCACCATCACCATAGCAACCTGTCCGCCTGTCTGCAGAGGTCCACCATCACCATACCAACCTGTCCGCCTGTCTGCAGAGGTCCACCATCACCATAGCAACCTGTCCGCCTGTCTGCAGAGGTCCACCATCACCATACCAACCTGTCCGCCTGTCTGCAGAGGTCCACCATCACCATACCAACCTGTCCGCCTGTCTGCAGAGGTCCACCATCACCATAGCAACCTGTCCGCCTGTCTGCAGAGGTCCACCATCACCATACCAACCTGTCCGCCTGTCTGCAGAGGTCCACCATCACCATAGCAACCTGTCCGCCTGTCTGCAGAGGTCCACCATCACCATAGCAACCTGTCCGCCTGTCTGCAGAGGTCCACCATCACCATACCAACCTGTCCATCTGTCTGCAGAGGTCCACCATCACCATAGCAGAAGCCCACAGCTCCTTGTGCTCAACACAGGCAGTACTTAAGAAGTACAAAACCAGGTATGTTTATTTAAGATGCAATAAGAAATACTTACCTTAAGAGAATTAAGAGAAAGGATTACGTCAATAAGAGAGGGAGAGAAAGTGTGAGTGAGATTGTGTTGTAAAGGAACATTCTGAAAGGATGGTAAGATGAGCCTGTTATCATCAGAGAAGGACCCATGATGACCCAACAAATATGAGGGAATTTCACTGACCAGAGGTGACAGCAAGACCCTCGTCACCTCACAGGACAAAATGCTTGACAGGCTAGTGGAGAGTATGACTGACAGGTTCCAGGACACCAGTGTAGAGGTCCTGTGTGGCACCAAGCTGGTCAGCTTCACCAGTGTAGGGGTCCTGTGTGGCACCAAGCTGGTCAGCTTCACCAGTGTAGAGGTCCTGTGTGCCACCAAGCTGGTCAGCTTCACCAGTGTAGAGGTCCTGTGTGGCACCAAGCTGGTCAGCTTCACCAGTGTAGGGGTCCTGTGTGGCACCAAGCTGGTCAGCTTCACCAGTGTAGGGGTCCTGTGTGGCACCAAGCTGGTCAGCTTCACCAGTGTAGGGGTCCTGTGTGGCACCAAGCTGGTCAGCCTCACCAGTGTAGGGGTCCTGTGTGGCACCAAGCTGGTCAGCTTCACCAGTGTAGAGGTCCTGTGTGGCACCAAGCTGGTCAGCTTCACCAGTGTAGGGGTCCTGTGTGGCACCAAGCTGGTCAGCTTCACCAGTGTAGGGGTCCTGTGTGGCACCAAGCTGGTCAGCTTCACCAGTGTAGGGGTCCTGTGTGGCACCAAGCTGGTCAGCTTCACCAGTGTAGAGGTCCTGTGTGGCACCAAGCTGGTCAGCTTCACCAGTGTAGGGGTCCTGTGTGGCACCAAGCTGGTCAGCTTCACCAGTGTAGAGGTCCTGTGTGGCACCAAGCTGGTCAGCTTCACCAGTGTAGGGGTCCTGTGTGCCACCAAGCTGGTCAGCTTCACCAGTGTAGGGGTCCTGTGTGCCACCAAGCTGGTCAGAGATGCAGCAGTCAGGTTACATTATGTGTTGTATTACAGGGCAGTCAGGTTACATTATGTGTTGTATTACAGGGCAGTCAGGTTACATTATGTGTTGTATTACAGGGCAGTCAGGTTACATTATGTGTTGTATTACAGGGCAGTCAGGTTACATTATGTGTTGTATTACAGGGCAGTCAGGTTACATTATGTTTTGTATTACAGGGCAGTCAGGTTACATTATGTGTTGTATTACAGGGCAGTCAGGTTACATTATGTGTTGTATTACAGGGCAGTCAGGTTACATTATGTGTTGTATTACAGGGCAGTCAGGTTACTTTATGTGTTGTATTACAGGGCAGTCAGGTTACATTATGTGTTGTATTACAGGGCAGTCAGGTTACATTATGTGTTGTATTACAGGGCAGTCAGGTTACATTATGTGTTGTATTACAGGGCAGTCAGGTTACATTATGTGTTGTATTACAGGGCAGTCAGGTTACATTATGTGTTGTATTACAGGGCAGTCAGGTTACATTATGTGTTGTATTACAGGGCAGTCAGGTTACATTATGTGTTGTATTACAGGGCAGAATGTACTGAAATGTACTGAAATGAATGTATATGTGACACAAAAAGGCAATTAATGATTTTGTCCGGTAAAAACTATGCTTGGTTGGTGTATTATTTTAATCTACCCGTCCCCTTGGCAGGGGAGCCAAACCGTTCATTTAGTACACTTCCTGCAGCCTTCATCAAGTAAATAGTTATCCACTTGTCTACGCTCAGTACTACCTTTTGTTACTGTGATGTTTCATTCTATTTATTCTAGCTTCATTTTAGCTGGTATGTTGGCTCAGAAAAACACCTTGTTTACACGAAGAGAGTGACTGGGGTGTTATGTGGTCAGATGAATGCATGTGAATTTGGGTTTTTCCCTCATTTGGCAGTGTGTGGGCCTCCATGCCAACGCATCAATTTAACTATTCATTTAGATGCTCTATTACCTTTGAAAGAAGGGAAGATTGAATTCCAGCATTGCTTGGTGAATATCGGACCTGGATGTGAAAATGTAACAGCTGTGACTAACTCCGTGGTTAACAAGTACAATAACACCACATTTATTTCTTATGAAAGTCATTTCCCTTTCATTTAAACTAAGTAGACTAAGGACATTACATGAAATAAACTATTATGAGCTCTTGAAAATGATGAGAAGCAAAGTCTAGAAGTGTGCTGGCAGCCGTGTGTATAGTAGAGACTATATTTCCCGTGAGGACTCAGAGGATCAATAATAGCATACCATGAGGGATCAATAAAGTTGCTCAAAAAAATGGAACAAATAACAATTATTGATTGACATAATAAAATTAAGAAATGGATTGATGGTCTCAGGAGTAGCCGAGTCTTCCAAAGTTCAGTTTGACCATCTGAGGAGTAACCTTCCAAAGTTCAGTTTGACCATCTGAGGAGTTACCTTCCAAAGTTCAGTTTGACCATCTGAGGAGTTACCTTTCAAAGTTCAGTTTGACCATCTGACGAAGTTACCTTCCAAAGTTCAGTTTGACCATCTGAGGAGTTACCTTCCAAAGTTCAGTTTGACCATCTGAGGAGTTACCTTCCAAAGTCCAGTTTGACCATCTGAGGAGTTACCTTCCAAAGTTCAGTTTGACCATCTGAGGAGTTACCTTCCAAAGTTCAGTTTGACCATCTGAGGAGTTACCTTCCAAAGTTCAGTTTGACCATCTGAGGAGTTACCTTCCAAAGTTCAGTTTGACCATCTGAGGAGTTACCTTCCAAAGTTCAGTTTGACCATCTGAGGAGTAACCTTCCAAAGTTCAGTTTGATCATCTCAGGAGTAGCCTAGTCTTCCAATGTTCAGTATGGATTCAAATCAAACGAGAAGACCGTTTTAATACCATATACAGTAGTTAACAGGTTTAACTTTGATATCTTGAAAATCATATCTAATGGAATAATGGAATACCATTTTCACTGTAATAAAATAAGCCTAGTTATTGTATCAGACCTGTGCAGCTAATTGCATTGATTAGACTGCAAATCCTGCAAACCAATACTGTCTTTCCTATTGGTGGCAATTGTATTTCGACAACCCCTTTCCTGGCATATCCAGGCGACCGATAGCCAGCCCATACGGCAGAAAGACAGATGTCATTTGTGGATAGAAATGCCAAAATGTCGATGCATGTAATCCTTTCAAAAGGTGATTGAGGTTATTGGTTAAAGCTTGGCTTGTTTCCATAATCTAACACAACAAGCAAAGTGCTTATTACAAGTTCTAGGAAAGAAAGCTCATGTTGCAAGCCCTCCCTCTAACTTGGGCACGATTCCAAAACAATTCATCTCCGCTATACATTAGGTAGGTCCTTGTGTTGAGGCCCTCTGGCTGGTGACAGCCATATGGAAATAACATCACCTATAGTCTCATGTAAACCATATTCCTTACCACTGTCTTGTCCACCCTTTTCAGATCCTCCAGAGGGTAGAAGAATGGTCTGAGGAATTGGTTTAGAATCTGGCTTTGAATACCTGCCTGCTGTATGTCTTCCAATGACACACAGCTTCATGGGACAGATTAATACTGAGAAACCAATTCTGTTTGATATCCATCATAATTCAAAATGCTTTCATGGATACTGTATTAATATTGTAATCTTGTCATCAGATAATATAAAGTGTGTTAGGACTGCCTGGTAGCATATTCTGTACAACCATGGGAAGTGGTACCAGAGGTGAAGGTAGGCTGTCTTTTCCTCCAAGCTTTGGTTTGCTTTATATCATGTTGTGTCATTTGACACGAGTAACAAATGCTTTTTGAGGTATCAGGGTACATATAGGCCTTTAGAAATGGTAGTTTTCAGCTGGATTTGCAGTTCTGAACATAATGTGAACAATGAAGAACATGGTAATCAATCTCTTATGGTTTTTCATACCCCGTGTCACGTTCTGACCTTAGTTCCTTTGTGATGTCTTTGTTTTAGTATGGTCAGGGTGTGAGTTGGGTGGGCAGTCTATGTTTCAGAGGCAGCTGTCAATCGTTGCCCCTGATTGAGAACCATACTTAGGCAGCCTGTTTTCACCCTTGAGTTGTGGGTGATTATTTTCTGTTTCGTATCTGTACCAGACAGAACTGTTTCGGTTTCATTTCGTTCTCTTGTTGGTTTTGTATTTTAGTGTTCTGAGTTCTATTAAAGAATATGAACACTTACCACGCTGCGCATTGGTCCTCAAATTCTTCCTCCACAGACAGCCGTTACACCCCGTCCAACATCAATGCGGTCAATATCCTGAAATGGTTAAATTGACCCTGACCCATACACTGGTGTAAAGTACTTAAGTAAAAATACTTTAATGTACTACTTAAGTCATTTTTTGTGTACTTTACTTTACTATTTATATTTTTGACAACTTTTACTTTTACTTCACTACATTCCTAAAGAAAAGTATATACTTTTTACTCCATACATACTTCCTGACAACCAAAAGTACTCGTTACATTTTAAACGCTTAGCAGGACAGAAAAATTGTCCAAAACACAGACTTATCAAGAGAACATCCCTGGTCATCCCTACTGCCTCTGATTAGGCGGAATCACTAAACACACGTGTTACGTTTGGAAATTATGTCTGAGTGTTGGAGTGTTCCCCTGACTATCTGTAAATGATGTCTCAGTGTTGGAGTGTTCCCCTGGCTATCTGTAAATGATGTCTCAGTGTTGGAGTGTTCCCCTGACTATCTGTAAATGATGTCTCAGTGTTGGAGTGTTCCCCTGGCTATCTGTAAATGATGTCTCAGTGTTGGAGTGTTCCCCTGACTATCTGTAAATGATGTCTCAGTGTTGGAGTGTTCCCCTGACTATCTGTAAATGACGTCGGCGTGTTAGAGTGTTCCCCTGACTATCTGTAAATGATGTTTCAGTGTTGGAGTGTTCCCCTGACTATCTGTAAATGACGTCGGCGTGTTGGAGTGTTCCCCTGACTATCTGTAAATGATGTCTCAGTGTTGGAGTGTTCCCCTGGCTATCTGTAAATGATGTCTCAGTGTTGGAGTGTTCCCCTGACTATCTGTAAATGATGTCTCAGTGTTGGAGTGTTCCCCTGGCTATCTGTAAATGATGTCTCAGTGTTGGAGTGTTCCCCTGGCTATCTGTAAATGATGTCTCAGTGTTGGAGTGTTCCCCTGGCTATCTGTAAATGATGTCTCAGTGTTGGAGTGTTCCCCTGACTATCTGTAAATGATGTCTCAGTGTTGGAGTGTTCCCCTGGCTATCTGTAAATGACGTCTCAGTGTTGGAGTGTTCCCCTGACTATCTGTAAATGATGTCTCAGTGTTGGAGTGTTCCCCTGGCTATCTGTAAATGATGTCTCAGTGCTGGAGTGTTCCACTGGCTATCTGTAAATCATGTCTCAGTGTTGGAGTGTTCCCCTGGCTAAAAAACAAGAAAATTGTCCCATCCCAAAAATAGTGAAGACATCAAAACTATGAATTAGCACATTTGGAATCATGTGGTATCCAAGTGTTAAACAAATCAAAATACATTTTATATTTGAGATTCTTCAAAGCAGCCACTCTTTGTCTTGA
>NW_027015337.1:0-11724 GCF_036934945.1 Oncorhynchus masou masou
GGATATATACACCGGGGATATATACACCGGGATATATACACAGGGATATATACACCGGGGATATATACACCGGGATATATACACCAGGGATATATACACAAAGGATATATACGGGATATATACACCCAGGGATATATACCGGGGATATATACACCGGGGATATATACACCAGGGAAACACAGGGATATATACACCAGGGATATATACACCAGGGATATATACACCGGGATATATACACCGGGGATATATACACCGGGGAAACACAGGGATATATACACCAGGGGGATATACACCGGGGATATATACACCGGGGATATATACACCGGGGATATGTACAGGGATATATACACCGGGGATATATACACCGATATATACACCAGGGATATATACACCAGGGAAACACCGGGATATATACACCAGGGATATATACACCAGGGAAACACAGGGATATACACAGGGATATATACACCACAGGGATATATGCACCGGGGATATATACACAGGAAAACACAGGGATACACCAGGGATATATACACCAAAACACCGGGGATATATACACCGGGGATATATACACCAGGGATATATACACCGGGGATATATACACCGGGGATATATACACCAGGGATATATACACCGGGATATATACACCGAGGGATATATACACCGGGGATAATACACCAGGGATATATACACCAGGGATATATACACCAGGGAAACACAGGGATATATACACCGGGATATATACACCGGGGGATATATGCACCAGGGATATATACACCGGGATATATACACCGAGGGATATATACACCAGGGATATATACACCGGGATATATACACCAGGGATATATACACCGGGGATATATACACCGGGGATATATGCACCGGGATATATACAAACACAGGGATATATACCCGGGGATATATACACCGGGGATATATGCACCGGGATATATACACCCGGGGATATATACACCAGGGAAACACAGGGATATATACACCAGGGATATACACCGGGGATATATACACCAGGGATATATATACCAGGGATATATACACCGGGGATATATACACAGGGAAACACCGGGATATATACACCGGGGATATATACACCGGGAAACACAGGGATATATACACCGGGGATATATACACCGGGGATATATACACCGGGGATATATACACCGGGGATATGTACACCGGGGATATATGCACCGGGGATATATACACCGGGGATATATACACCAGGGAAACACAGGGATATATACCCAGGGATATATACACCAGGGATTTATACACCCGGGGATATATGCACCGGGGATATATACACCGGGGAAACACAGGGATATATACACCGGGGATATATACACCGGGGATATATACACCGGGGATAAACACGGGGATATATACACCAGGGATATATACACATATATACGGAAACACAGGGATATATACACCAGGGATATATACACCAGGAAACACAGGGATATATACACCGGGATATATACACCGGGGATATATACACCAGGGAAACACCGGGATATATACACCGGGATAATACACCAGGGATATATACCGGGATATATACACCGGGATATATACACCAGGGATATATACACCGGGGATATATACACCGGGGATATATACACCGGGATATATACACCGGGGATATATACACCGGGGATATATACACCGGGGATATATACACCAGGGATATATACACCAGGGATATATACACCGGGGATATATACACCAGGGATATATACACCGGGGAAATACACCCGGGGATATACACCCGGGAAACACAGGGATATATACACCGGGGATATATGCACCGGGGATAATACACCGGGGATATATACACCAGGGATATATACACCGGGAAACACGGGGATATATATACCGGGGATATATACACCGGGATATATACACCGAGGGATATATACACCGGGGATATATACACCGGGATATATACACCGGGATATATACACCGGGGATATATACACCAGGGAAACACAGGGATATATACCGGGGATATATACACCGGGGATATATACACCAGGGATATATACACCGGGGATATATACACCAGGGATATATACACCAGGGATATATACACCAGGGATATATACACCGGGGATATATACACCGGGGATATATACACCGGGGATATATACACCGGGGATATATACACCGGGGATATATACACCAGGGAAACACAGGGATATATACACCG
Organism: Oncorhynchus masou masou; assembly: GCF_036934945.1. Classification (NCBI taxonomy): domain Eukaryota; kingdom Metazoa; phylum Chordata; class Actinopteri; order Salmoniformes; family Salmonidae; genus Oncorhynchus; species Oncorhynchus masou. Next base: position 2,231 of record NW_027015337.1, read on the forward strand.
GGGATATATACACCGGGGATATATACACCGGGATATATACACCGGGGATATATACACCGGGATATATACACCGGGGATATATACACCGGGGATATATACACCGGGATATATACACCGGGGATATATACACCGGGGATATATACACCGGGGATATATACACCGGGGATATATACACCAGGGATATACACCGGGGATATATACACCAGGGATATATACACCGGGGATATATACACCAGGGATATATACACCAGGGATATATACACCGGGGATATATACACCAGGGATATATACACCGGGGATATATACACCAGGGATATATACACCGGGAAACACAGGGATATATACACCGGGGATATATACACCAGGGATATATACACCGGGGATATATACACCGGGGATATATACACCGGGGATATATACACCAGGGAAACACAGGGATATATACACCAGGAAACACCCGGGATATATACACTAAGGGATATATACACCAGGGATATATGCAAAGGGATATATACACCAGGGATATATATACACCGGGGATATATACACCAGGGATATATTACCAGGGAAACACGGGGATATATACACCGGGGATATATACACCGGGGATATATACACCAGGGAAACACGGGGATATATACACCGGGGATATATGCACCGGGGATATTTTACCGGGGGAAACGCAGGGATATACACCGGGGATATATACACCAGGGATATATACACCAGGGATATATACACCAGGGAAACACAGGGATATATACACCAGGGATATATGCACCGGGGATATATGCACCAGGGAAACACAGGGATATATACACCAGGGATAACACAGGGATATATACACCGGGGATATATACGCAGGGATATATACACCGGGGATATATACACCGGGGATATATACACCGGGGATATATACACCGGGGATATATACCGGGGATATATACACCGGGGATATATACACAAAGGAAACATATACCGGGGATATATACACCGGGGATATATACACCGGGGATATATACCGGGGATATATACACCGGGGATAACACCAGGGATATATACACAAAGGGATAACACCGGGATAACACAGGGATATATACACCGGGGATATATACACCGGGGAAACACAGGGATATATACACCGGGGATATATACACAAGGGAAACACAGGGATATATACGCAGGGATATATACACCGGGAAACACAGGGATAAATATACCAGGGATATATACACCGGGGAAACACGGGATATATACACCGGGATATATACACAGGGGATAACAGGGGGATATATACACCAGGATATATACCGGGGATATATACACCAGGGATAACCGGGGATATATATGCCCGGGGATAACACAGGGATATATATGCCAGGGATATATACACCGGGAAGGGGATATATACACCGGGGATATATACCACGGGATATGTACACCAGGGATATATACACCAGGGATATACACAGGGATACCCGGGGATATATACCGACAGGGATATATACACCGGGGATATATACACCGGGGATATATACACCGGGGATATATACACCGGGGATATATGCACCAGGGAAACACGGGGATATATACACCGGGGATATATACACCGGGAAACACAGGGATATATACACCGGGGATATATGCACCAGAGCATATACACCGGGGATAAATACACCGGGGATATATACACCAGGGATATATACACCAGGGAAACACAGGGATATATACACCGGGGATATATACACCGGGGATATATACACCAGGGATATATACACCAGGGATATACACCCGGGGATATATACACCAGGGATATATACACCGGGAAACACAGGGATAATACACCAGGGATATACACCGGGATATATACACCGGGGAGGGGATATATACACCGGGGATATACACCAGGGATATATACACCGGGGATATACACAGGGATATATGCACCAGTGAAACACAGGGATATATACCCAGGGATATATACACCGGGGATATATACACCAGGGATAAAACACCGGGATATATACACCAGGGAAATACACCGGGGATATATGCACCGGGGATAAACACCGGGGATATATACACCGGGGATATACACCGGGGATATATACACCAGGGATATATACACCAGGGAAACACGGGGATATATACACCGGGGATATACACCCAGGGAATATACACCAGGGATATATACACACAGGGATATACACCGGGGATATATACACCGGGGATATACACCAGGGATATATACGCAGAAACGGGGATATATACACCGGGGATATATACACCGGGGATATATGCACCAGGGATATATACACCGGGGAAGCACAGGGATATATACACCGGGGATAAATGCAGGAAACAGGGATATGCACCAGGAAAACACGGGGATATATACACCGGGGATATATACACCCGGGAAAACACGGGGATATATACACCGGGGATATATGCAAGGGGAAACCGGGGATATATACACCGGGGATATATGCAGGGATATATACAGGAATATGCACCGGGATATATGCCAGGATATATATGCCGGGGAAACCACGGGGATATATACACCGGAATAACACCGGGAAACACAGGGATATATACACCGGGGATATATACACCGGGAAACACGGGGATATATACACCGGGGATATATACACAAAGGGAAACACAGGGATATATACACCGGGATATATACACCAGGGAAACACAGATATATACCAGGGATATATACACCAGGGAAACACAGGGATATGCACACCGGGGATATATACACCCGGGAAACACAGGGATATGTACACCGGGATATATACACCAGGGAAACAGGGATATATGCACCGGGGATATATACACCGGGGATAAATACACCGGGGATAAATACACCGGGATATATACCCGGGGATATACACGGGGATATATACACCGAAAGGGATATATACACCGGGGATATACACACAGGGATATATACACCGGGATATATGCACCAGGGAATACACCAGGGATAAATACACCAGGATATATACGCAGGGAAACACCGGGGATATATACCAGGGATATATACACCAGGGATATATACACCGGGGATATACACAGGGATATATACACCGGGGATATATACACCAGGGATATATACACCAGGGATATATACACCGGAAGCACGGATATATACACCGGGGAAACACAGGGATATATACCGGGATAAACACGGGGATATATACCGGGGATAAATACACCGGAAAACACGATATATACACCGGGGATAACACGGGGATATGCACCGGGGATATATACACCAGGGGATATATACGCAGGGATATATACACCGGGGAAACACGCAGGGATATATACACCGGGGATATATGCGCAGGGAAACACAGGGATATACGCAGGGATATATACACCGGGGATATATACACCCAGGATATACACAGGGGATATATACACCGGGGATATATACGCCGGGGGATTTTTACACCGGGGATATACGCGAGATATGCACACCGGGGAACCACAGGGATATATACACAAGGGAAACCGGGGATATATACACCAGGGATATTTACACCGGGAAACACAAAGATATATACCGGGGATATATGCACAAAGGGAAACACAGGGATATATACCGGGGATATATGCACCGGGGAAGCACAGGGATAAATGCACCGGGATATACACAAAGGGATAACACAGGGATATATACACCGGGGATATATACACCGGGGATATATACACCGAGGGAAACACAGGGATAAATATACCGGGGATATGCACCGGGATAAATACACCGGGGATATATACACCCGGGATATGTACACAAAAACACGGGATATATACACCGGGGATATATACCAGGGAAACACAGGGATATATACACCGGGGATATATACACCGGGATAAACACCGGGGATAAATACCGACACAGCATATATACACAATGAAAACACAGGGATATATACACCAGGGATATATACACCGGGATATATACAGGGGATATATATACCGGGGATATATACACAAAGGGGAAACAGGCATATATACAACAGGGATATACACACCAGGGAAACACAGGGATAAATATACCGGGGATATATACACCGGGGAAACACAGGGATATATACACCAGTGATATATACACCGGGGATATATACGCCGGAAACACAGGGATATATACGCCGGGGATAAATACCAGGCAGGGATAAACACCGGGATATATACACCGGGATATATACACCAGGGGAAACACCAGGGATATATAAACCGGGGATATATACACCAGGGATATATACACCAGGGAAACACAGGGATATACACCGGGGATATATACCGGGGATATATACACTAGGGATATATACACCGGGATATATACACCGGGGATATATACACAAGGGAAACACAGGGATATATATACCGGGGATATATACACCGGGGATAACACAGGGATAAATAAACCGGGGAAACACGGGGATATATACCGGGGAAACACGGGGATATATACACCGGAAATATGCACCGGGGATATATGCCGGGAAACCGGGGATATATACACCGGGGATATATGCACAAAGGGATAATACAGGGGGATATATACCGGGGATATATACACCGGAAACACAGGGATAAATACCGGGGATATACGCGGAAGGGATATATACCCGGGGATATATACGCCGGGGATATATACACAGGGATATATACCCGGGGATATATGCCGGGGATATTACACCCGGGGATATATACGCCGGGGATAAATACGGGGAACCACAGGGATAAATACACCGGGGGATATATAACCGGGGATATACACAGGGATATATACACAAGGGATAACACGGGGATATATACACCAGGGATATATACGCCAGGAAACACAGGGATATATACCGGGGATATATACACACAGGGAAATAACACGGGGATATACACCGGGGATATATACACCAGGGATATATACACCAGGGATATATACACCGGGCATATATACCGGGGATATATACACCGGGGATATATACACCGGGATATATACGCAAGGGATATATACGCAAACGGGGATAATACACCAGGGATATATGCACCGGGGATATATACCCGGGGATATATACACCGGGGATATATGCACAGGGATATATACACCGGGGATAAATACACCGGGCATATATACACCAGGGAAACACCGGGGATATATACACCAGGGATATATACATCAAAGGGAAACACAGGGATATATACACCGGGGATATATACACCGGGATATATACACCGGGGATATATACGCAGGGATATATACGCCGGGGATAAACACCAGGGATATATACACCCGGGGATATACACAATGAAAACACCGGGGAAACACCAGGGATATATACCAGGGATATATACGCAGGGATAAATACACCGGGGATAAATACACAAGGAAACAGGGATATATACACCAGGGAAACACCCAGGGATATATACACCGGGGATATATATACACCAGGGAAACACCGGGGATATATACACCGGGGATATATACACCAGGGATAACACCGAGATAAATACACCGGGGATATATACACCGGAAACACAGGGATATATGCACCAGGGATATATACACCAGGGATAAATACACCAGGGAAACACACGGGGATATATACACCGGGAAACACAGGGATATATACACCAGGGGATATATACGCAAAGAAAACCGGGGATATATACCAGGGATATACACCAGGGATATATACACCAGGGATATATACACCCGGGAAACACAGGGGATATATACACGGGGATAAATACACCAGGGATATACCAGGGAAACACCGGATATATACACCAGGGATAAATACAGGGATATATACGCAGGGATATATATACCGGGGATATGCACCAGTGAAACACGCAGGGATATATACACCGGGGATATATACACCGGGGATGGGATATATACACCGGGGAAACACAGGTATATATACACCCAGGGATATATGCACCGGGGATATACCCCGGGGATAACACCGGGGATATATACACCAGGGAAACACCAGGGATATATACGCCGGGGATATATACACCATAGAAACACCGGGGATATATGCACCAGGGATATATACACCAGGGATATATACACAGGGATATATACACCAGGGATGTATACACCAGGGAAATATGCCCGCAGGGATATATACACCGGGGATATATACAGGGATATATACACCGGGGATAAACACGGGGATATATACAAAGGGAAACACAGGGATATATACCCGGGGATATATACACCAGGGATATATACCCGGGGAAACACAGGGATATATACACCAGGGATATACACAAGGGATATATACACAGGGATATATACACCGGGGATATATACACCAGGGAAACACCAGGGATATATACACCAGGGATATATACCAGGGAAACACAGTGATATATGCACCAAGGAAAACACAGGGATATATACACCAGGGAAACACCAGGGATAACACCAGGGATATATACACCGGGGATATATACACAAAGGGAAACACAGGGATATATACACCAGGGATATATACACCAGGGAAACACAGGGATAAATACACCAGGGATATATACACCGGGGGATAACACCCGGGGATATACACCGGGATATGTACACCGGGGATATATACCGGGGATATATACACCGGGGATATATACACCAAAGAAAACACAGCGATATATACACCGGGGATATATACGCAGGATATATACACGGGATATATACACCAGGGAAACACCGGGGAAACACCAGGGATAAATACACCGGGGATATATACACCGGGGAAACACAGGGATATATGCACCGGGGATAAATACACCGGGCATATATACGCCGGGGATATATACACCGGGGATATATACACCCGGGATATATACGCAGGGATATACACCGGGGATATACGCAGGGATATATACCAGGGAAACACAGGTATATATACACCGGGGATATGCACCGGGGATATTTTACACCAGGGAAACACGAGGGATATATGCACCGGGGAATATGCACCGGGGATATATACCGGGGATATATGCACCGGGGATATATACACCGGGATATATACACAGGGATATATGCACCGGGATATATACACCAGGGATATATACACCCAGGGATGTATACACCAGGGATAACACAGGGATATATACACAGGGATATATACGCAAGGGATATATACAGCAGGGATATATACACCAGGGATATACACGCAGGGGATATATACAGGGATAACACCGGGGATATATACAGGGGATATATACACCGGGGATATACGCAGGGAAACACAGGGATATATACACCAGGGATATATACACCAGGGATATATACACCGGGGATATATACACCAGGGAAACACAGGGATATATACACCAGGGATATATACACCGGGGGATATATACACCGGGGATATATACACCCGGGATATATACACCGGGAAACCGGGGATATATACACCGAAACACAGGGATAAATATACCGGGGATATATACACCGGGGATATATACACCGGGGAAACACCGGGATATATACACCCGAGGGATATATACCGGGGATATATGCACCAGGGATATATACACCAGGATAAATACCAAAGAAAACACAGGGATATATACGCAGGGAAACACAGGGATATATACACCGGGGATATATACACCGAGGGGATATATACACCCAGGGATATATACCGCAGGGATAACACGGGGATAAATACACCGGGGATATATACACCGGGGATATATACACCGGGGATATATACACCGGGGGATATATACACCGGGGATATATACACCGGGGATATATACACCAGGTATATATGCACCCAGGGATATATACACCGGGGATATATACCCCGGAAACACAGGGATGTATACACCGGGGATATATACACGGGGATATATGCACCGGGGATATATGCCCGGGGATATATGCCGGGAACCACAGGGATATACGCAGGGATATACCGGGGATATATACCCGGGGATATATACCCGGGGATAACACCAGGGATGTATACACAAGGGAACACAGGGATATATACACAGGGATATATACGCAGGGAAACACGGGGATATATAGCACCGGGGATATATGCAGGTAAACACAGGGATATATACACCGGGGAATATACAGGGATATACACCGGGGATATACACCAGGGATATATACACCAGGGAAACACAGGGATATATCCCGCAGGGATATATGCACCGGGGATATACACCGGGGATATATACACCGGGGATATATACACCAGGGAAACGGGATATATACACCAGGGATATATACACCAGGGATATATACACCAGGGATATAAACACCAGGGATATAATAATAATTGGTATGGTGTATATATCCTGGACAGGTGAAACAGATCAGGGTTTGACATGAAGATGGAGAAAAATATACTGCCACTATTTTCACCACCAAAGAATATCAGTGTGGTTTTAATATGATTTGACTCTTTGCAGGCTGTCAGGCTGTGGAGTCACAGAGGAAGGCTGTGCTTCTCTGGTCTCAGCTCTGAGGTCAAACCCCTCACACCTGAGAGAGCTGGACCTGAGCTACAATCACCCAGGAGACTCAGGAGTCAGACTGCTCTCTGCTGGACTGGAGGATCCACACTGCAGACTGAAGAAACTCAAGTATGTAGAGGGTTTATGTCAATGTTCATATCAGACATGTTTGACTTATCAGGCTAGTTAAGACAAACATTCAGACCACGACTTGTACAAAGTTACTGACTGTGTGTGTGTGTGTGTGTGTGTAACATAACGTATGCAAATCATAATAGTGAAAAAATAACAATGAGAACGAAAAACCACAGACAACTAAATTACCGTCAAACACTCAGGGTTTATTTTAAACACACGGTAAAGGGGCTGAGCTGGAAAGAAACAAATATCCCACAACACCCCTAAACTAGACTAGCCTGCTACTATACAGCTAACTAACTAACCAAAAACACCCCTAAACTAGACTAGTCTACTACTATACAGCTAACTAACTTCCAAAACACCCCTAAACTAGACTAGCCTGCTACTATACAGCTAACTAACTCAACCAAAAACACCCCTAAACTAGACTAGCCTACTACTATACAGCTAACTAACTAACCAAAAACACCTAAACCAGACTAGCCTGCTACTACACAGCTAATTAACTAAACTAAAAACACCCTTAAACTAGACTAGCTCTGCTACTATACAGCTATAACTAACCAAAAACACCCTAAACTAGACTAGCCTGCTACTATACAGCTAACTAACTAACTAACCAAAAACACCCCCTAAACTAGACTAGCCTACTCACTCATACAGCTAACTAACTAACCCACAAACACCCCTAAACTAGACTAGCCTGCTACTATACAGCTAACTAACTCACCAAAAACACCTCTTAAACTAGACTAGCCTGCTACTATACAGCTAACTAACGAACCAAAACACCCCTAAACTAGACTAGCCTACTACTATACAGCTAACTGACTAAC
>NW_027015338.1:0-11723 GCF_036934945.1 Oncorhynchus masou masou
GAGTGTTCTAGAGTAGTGGAGGAATGGAGCATTCTAGAGTAGTGGAGGAATGGGGTGTTCTAGAATAGTGGAGAAATGGAGTCATCTAGAGTAGTGGAGGAATGGGGTGCTCTAGAATAGTGGAGGAATGGGGTGCTCTAGAATAGTGGAGGAATGGGGTGCTCTAGATGTGGAAGAATTGGGTGTTCTAGAATAGTGGAGGAATGGGGTGTTCTAGATGTTGTGTAAGAATTGGGTGTTCTAGAATAGTGGAGGAATGGTGTGTTCTAGAATAGTGGAGGAATGGGGTGTTCTAGATGTTGTGGAAGAATTGGGTGTTCTAGAATAGCAGAGGAATGGTGTGTTCTAGAATAGTAGAGGAATGGAGTGTCCTAGAATAGCAGAGGAATGGGGTGTTCTAGATATAGTGGAAGAATTGGGTGTTCTAGAATAGTGGAGGAATGGTGTGTTCTAGAATAGTGGAGGAATGGGGTGTTCTAGATATTGTGGAAGAATAGGGTGCTCTAGAATAGTGGAGGAATGGGGTGTTCTAGAATAGTGGAGGAATGGGATGCTCTATAATAGTGGAGGAATGGGGTGCTCTAGAATAGTGGAGGAATGGGGTGCTCTAGATATTGTGGAAGAATTGGGTGTTATAGATATTGTGGAAGAATTGGGTGTTCTAGATATTGTGGAAGAAGTGGGTGTTCTAGAATAGTAGAGGAATGGTGTGTTCTAGAATAGTGGAGGAATGGGGTGTTCTAGATGTTGTGGAAGAATTGGGTGTTCTAGATATTGTGGAAGAATGGGTGTTCTAGAATAATGGAGGAATGGTGTGTTCTAGAATTGTAGAAGAATGAGGTGCTCTAGAATAGTGGAGGAATGGAGCATTCTAGAATAGTGGAGGAATGGGGTGTTCTAGAATAGTGGAGGAATGGGGTCATCTAGAATAGTGGAGGAATGGGGTGCTCTAGAATTGTGGAAGAATTGGTGTTCTAGAATAGTGGGAATTGGGTGTTCTAGATATTGTGGAAGAATTGGGTGTTCTAGAATAGTAGTGTTCTAGAGGAATGGGGTGTTCTAGATATTGTGGAAGGTGGGTGTTCTAGAATAGTGGAGAATGGTGTGTTCTAGAATAATAGAGGAATGGGGTGGATGAATGGGGTGTTCTAGATGTTGTGAAAGAATTGGGTGTTCTAGAATAGTGGAGGAATGGTGTGTTCTAGAATAGTGGAGGAATGGTGTGTTCTAGATGTTGTGGAAGAATTGGGTGTTCTAGAATAGTGGAGGAATGGTGTGTTCTAGAATAGTGGAGGAATGGGGTGTTCTAGAATAGTGTGTTCTAAGAATGGGGTGTGTTCTAGAATAGTGGAGGAATGGTGTGTTCTAGAATAGTGGAGGAATGGGGTGTTCTAGATATTGTGGAGGAATGGGATGCTCTATAATAGTGGAGGAATGGGGTGCTCTAGAATAGTGTAGAAATGGGGTGCTCTAGATATTGTGGAAGAATTGGGTGTTATAGATATTGTGGAAGAATTGGGTGTTATAGATATTGTGGAAGAAGTGGGTGTTCTAGAATAGTAGAGGAATGGTGTGTTCTAGAATAGTAGAGGAATGGAGTGTCCTAGAATAGTAGAGGAATGGGGTGTTCTAGATATTGTGGAAGAACTGGGTGTTCTAGAATAGTGGAGGAATGGTGTATTCTAGAATAGTAGAGGAATGGAGTGTTCTAGAGTAGTGGAGGAATGGAGCATTCTAGAGTAGTGGAGGAATGGGGTGTTCTAGAATAGTGGAGAAATGGAGTCATCTAGAGTAGTGGAGGAATGGGGTGCTCTAGAATAGTGGAGGAATGGGGTGCTCTAGAATAGTGGGAATGGGGTGCTCTAGATGGAAGAATTGGGTGTTCTAGAATAGTGGAGGAATGGGGTGTTCTAGATGTTGTGTAAGAATTGGGTGTTCTAGAATAGTGGAGGGAATGGTTTTGTTCTAGGAGTGGATGAATGGGGTGTTCTAGATGTTGTGAAGAATTGGGTGTTCTAGAATAGTGGAGGAATGGTGTGTTCTAGAATAGTGGAGGAATGGGGTGTTCTAGATGTTGTGGAAGAATTGGGTGTTCTAGAATAGCAGAGGAGTGTCCTAGAATAGCAGAGGAATGTGTTCTGAATTGGGTGTTCTAGTAGAGGAATGGTGTGTCCTAGAATAGTGGAGGAATGGGGTGTTCTAGATGTAGTGGAAGAATTGGGTGTTCTAGAATAATTGGAGGAATGGTGTGTTCTAGAATAGTGGAGGAATGGGGTGTTCTAGATATTGTGGAAGAATAGTGTGCTCTAGAATAGTGGAGGAATGGAATAGTGGAGGAATGGGATGCTCTATAATAGAGGAGGAATGGGGTGCTCTAGAATAGTGTAGGAATGGGGTGCTCTAGATATTGTGGAAGAATTGGGTGTTATCGATATTGTGGAAGAATTGGGTGTTCTAGATATTGTGGAAGAATTGGGTGTTCTAGAATAGTAGAGGAATGGTGTGTTCTAGAATAGTAGAGGAATGGAGTGTCCTAGAATAGTAGAGGAATGGGGTGTTCTAGATATTGTGGAAGAATTGGTGTTCTAAGTTGTGGGTGTTCTAGAATAGTGGAGGAATGGTGTGTTCTAGAATAGAGGAATGGAGTGTTCTAGAGTAGTGGAGGTGTTCTAGATATAGAGTGCTCTTGTGGAAGAATGTTGTAGGGTGTTCTAGAATAGTGGAGGAATGGTGTGTTCTAGAATAGTGGAGGAATGGGGTGTTCTATATGTTGTGGAAGAATTGGGTGTTCTAGAATAGCAGAGGAACGGTGTGTTCTAGAATAGTAGAGGATATCCTCTATAATAGTGGAGGAATGGGGTGTTCTAGATATTGTGAAAGAATTGGGTGTTCTAGAATAGTGTAGGAATGGAATGGTGCTCTAGATATTAGGTGTTCTAGAATAGTGGAAGAATTGGGTGTTCTAGATGTTGTGGAAGAATCGGGTATTCTAGAATAGTGGAGGAATGGTGTGTTCTAGAATAGTGGAGGAATGTTCTAGAATATTGTGGAAGAATAAGAATAGTGGAGGAATGGGTGTTCTAGAATAGTGGAGAGGAATGGTGTGGAAGAATTGCCTCTAGATATTGTGGAAGAATTGGGTGAATGGAAGAATTGGGTGTTCTAGATATTGTGGAAGAATTGGGTGTTCTAGAATAGTGGAGGAATGGTGTGTTCTAGAATATTAGAGGAATGTGTTCTAGAACAGTAGAAATAGAGTATAGGAAGGAATGGGGTGTTCTAGAATAGTGGAGGAATGGGGTGCTCTAGAATAGTGGAGGAATGGGGTGCTCTGATGTGGAAGAATTGGGTGTTCTAGAACAGTGGAGGAATGGTGTGTTCTAGAATAGTGGAGAAACGGGGTTTTCTAGATGTTGTGTAAGAGAGAATTAGGTGTTCTAGAATAGTGGAGGAATGGTGTGTTCTAGACAGTGGATGAATGGGGTGTTCTAGATGTTGTGGAAGAATTGGGTGTTCTAGAATAATGGAGGAATGGGTGTTCTAGAATAGTAGAGATGCTGTTCTAGAGAAGTGGAGGTGTCTCTAGAATAGTGGAGGAATGGGGTGCTCTAGAATAGTGGAGGAATGGGGTGCTCTAGATGTTGTGAAAGAATCTGGGTGTTCTAGAATAGTGGAGGAATGGTGTGTTCTAGAATAGTGGAGGAATGGAGTGTTCTAGATGTTGTGGAAGAATTGGGTGTTCTAGAATAGCAAGAATGGGTGTTCTATAGTGGAGAATGGTGTGTCCTAGAATAGCAGAGGATGGGGTGTTCTAGATATTGTGGAAGAATTGGGTGTTCTAGAATAGTGGAGGAATGGGGTGTTCGATATTGTGAAACGGGGGGTGTTCTAGAATAGTGGATGAAACGGGGTGCTCTATAACAGTGGAGGAATGGGGTGCTCTAGAATAGTGGAGGAATGGGGTGCTCTAGATGTGTGGAAGAATTGGGTGTTCTAGAATAGTGGAGGAATGGTGTGTTCTAGAATAGTGGAGGAATGGGGTGTTCTAGATGTTGTGGAAGAATTGGGTGTTCTAGAATAGTGGAGGAATGGTGTGTTCTAGAAGAGTGGATGAATGGGGTGTTCTAGATGTTGTGGAAGAACTGGGTGTTCTAGAATAGTGGAGGAATGGTGTATTCTAGAATAGTAGAGGAATGGAGTGTTCTAGAGTAGTGGAGGAATGGAGCATTCTAGAGTAGTGGAGGAATGGGGTGTTCTAGAATAGTGGAGAAATGGAGTCATCTAGAGTAGTGGAGGAATGGGGTGCTCTAGAATAGTGGAGGAATGGGGTGCTCTAGAATAGTGGAGGAATGGGGTGCTCTAGATGTGGAAGGGGGTGCTCTAGAATAGTGGAGGAATGGGGTGTTCTAGATGTTGTGTAAGAATTGGGTGTTCTAGAGTGGAGGAATGGTGTGGAGAGTGGATGAATGGGGTGTTCTAGAATGTTGTGGAAGAACTGGGTGTTCTAGAATAGTGGAGGAATGGTGTGTTCTAGAATAGTGGAGGAACGGGGTGTTCTAGATGTAGTAGAATAGTAGTGGAGGAATGGTGTGTTCTAGATTGGGTGTTCTAGAATAGTGGAGGAATGGGGTGTTCTAGATGTTGTGGAAGAATGGTGTGTTCTAGAATAGTGGAGGAATGGTGTGTTCTAGATTAGTGGAGGAATGGGGTGTTCTATATGTTGTGGAAGAATTGGGTGTTCTAGAATAGTGGAGGAATGGTGTGTTCTAGAATAGTGGAGGAATGGGGTGTTCTAGATGGAGGAATTGTGGAAGAATGGAAGAAGGGTGCTCTAGAATAGTGGAGGAATGGGGTGTTCTAGAATAGTGGAGGAATGGGATGCTCTATAATAGTGTAGGAATGGGGTGCTCTAGAATAGTGTAGGAATGGGGTGCTCTAGATATTGTGGAAGAATTGGGTGTTATAGATATTGTGGAAGAATTGGGTGTTATAGATATTGTGGAAGAAGTGGGTGTTCTAGAATAGTAGAGGAATGGTGTGTTCTAGAATAGTAGAGGAATGGAGTGTCCTAGAATAGTAGAGGAATGGGGTGTTCTAGATATTGTGGAAGAATTGGGTGTTCTAGAATAGTGGAGGAATGGTGTATTCTAGAATAGTAGAGGAATGGAGTGTTCTAGAGTAGTGGAGGAATGGAGCATTCTAGAGTAGTGGAGGAATGGGGTGTTCTAGAATAGTGGAGAAATGGAGTCATCTAGAGTAGTGGAGGAATGGGGTGCTCTAGAATAGTGGAGGAATGGGGTGCTCTAGAATAGTGGAGGAATGGGGTGCTCTAGATGTGGAAGAATTGGGTGTTCTAGAATAGTGGAGGAATGGGGTGTTCTAGATGTTGTGTAAGAATTGGGTGTTCTAGAATAGTGGAGGAATGGTGTGTTCTAGAAGAGTGGATGAATGGGGTGTTCTAGATGTTGTGGAAGAATTGGGTGTTCTAGAATAGTGGAGGAATGGTGTGTTCTAGAATAGTGGAGGAATGGGGTGTTCTAGATGTTGTGGAAGAATTGGGTGTTCTAGAATAGCAGAGGAATGGTGTGTTCTAGAATAGCAGAGGAATGGGGTGAGTGTGGAAGAATTGGGTGCAGAGGAATGGGGTGTTCTAGATATGGGGTGTCTAGAAAGAATTGGTGTAGTTCTAGAATAGTGAGGAATGGGTGTTCTAGAATAGTAGAGGAATGGTGTGTTCTAGAATAGTGGAGAATGGGGTGTTTTAGATGAAGAATTGGGTGTCTAGAATGGTGGAGAATAGAATAGTGGAGGAATGGGGTGTTCTAGATATTGTGGAAGAATTGGGTGTTCTAGAATAATGGAGGAATGGGGTATTCTAGAATAGTGGAGAATGGGGAATGGAGGAATGTGCTCTAGAATAGTGTAGTGCTCTAGATTGTGGAAGAATTGTGTTATCGATATTGGAAGAATCAGTGTTCTAGATATTGTGGAAGAATTGGGTGTTCTAGAGTATTGTGGAGGAATGGGGTGTTCTAGAATAGTGGAGAAATGGAGTGTTCTAGAATAGTGGAGAATGGGATTGGAGGTCCTAGAATGAACGGAAGTAAGAGGAATGGGGTGCTCTAGATGAATGGGGTGCTCTAGATGTGGAAGAATTGGGTGTTCCAGAATAGTGGAGGAATGGGGTGTTCTAGATGTTGTGGTAAGAATTGGGTGTTCTAGAATAGTGGAGGAATGGTGTGTTCTAGAATAGTGGAGGAAGTGTTCTAGATGTTGTGGAAGAATTGGGTGTTCTAGAATAGCAGAGGAATGGTGTGTGAATAGTAGAGAAATAATTGGAAACGGGGTGTCTCTAGAACAGTGGAGGAACGAGTCTCTAGATGTTGTGGAATTGGGTGTTCTAGAATAGTGGAGTAATTGTGTTCTAGAATGTGGAGTAGGGTGTTCTATATGTTGTGGAACATTGGGTGTTCTAGAATAGGAGGAGCGGTGTGTTCTAGAATCCCATGGAGTGTCCTAGAATAGTAGAGGAATGGAGTGTTCTAGATATTGTGGAAGAATTGGGCGTTCTAGAATAGTGGAGGAATGGGGTGTTCTAGATATTATGAAAGAATTGGGTGTTCTAGAATAGTGGATGGAATGGAGTGCTCTAGAGTAGTGGGAGGAAGATGGTGTTTTCTAGAACAGTAGGAGGAAATGGGTGTTCTAGATGTTGTGGAAGAATTGGGTGTTCTGGGAATAGTGGAGGAATGGTGTGTTCTAGAATAGTGGAGGAATGGGGTGTTCTAGATGTTGTGGAAGAATCGGGTATTTCTAGAATAGTGGAGGAATGGTGTGTTCTAGAATCTGGAGGAATTAGGTATCTAGATATTGTGGAAGAATAGGGTGCTCTAGAATAGTGGAGGAGGATGGGGTGTTCTAGAATAGTGGAGGAATGGGATGCTCTAGAATAGTGGAAGAATGGGTGCTCAGAATTGTGGAAGAATTGGGTGTTATAGATATTGTGGAAGAATTGGGTGTTCTAGATATTGTGGAGGAATTGGGGTGTTCTAGAATAGTGGAGGAATGGTGAAGAATATTAGAGAAATGGAGTGTTCTAGAGTAGTGGAGGAATGGAGGCGTTCTAGAGTAGTGGAGGAGGGTTTTCTAGAATAGTGGAGGAATGGAGTCGTAGTGGAAGAATGGGGTGCTCTAGAATAGTGGAGGAATTGGGTGCTCTAGAATAGTGGAGGAATGGGGTGCTCTAGATGTGGAAGAGTGGGTGTTCTAGAGTAGTGGAGGAATGGTGTGTTCTAGAATAGTGGAGGAATGGGGTTTTCTGGAGAATGTTGTGTGAATTGGGTGTTCTAGAATAGTGGAGGAATGGTGTGTTCTAGAAGAGTGGATGAATGGGGTGTTCTAGATGTTGTGGAAGAATTGGGTGTTCTAGAACAGTGGAGGAATGGTGTGTTCTAGAATAGTGGAGGAATGGGGGTTTCTAGATGTTGTGTAAGAATTGGGTGTTCTAGAATAGTGGAGGAATGGTGTGTTCTAGAAGAGTGGATGAATGGGGTGTTCTAGATGTTGTGGAAGAATTGGGTGTTCTAGAATAATGGAGGAATGGTGTGTTCTAGAATAGTAGAGGAATGGAGTGTTCTAGAGAAGTGGAGGAATGGGGTGCTCTAGAATAGTGGAGGAATGGGGTGCTCTAGAATAGTGGAGGAATGGGGTGCTCTAGATGTTGTGAAAGAATTGGGTGTTCTAGAATAGTGGAGGAATGGTGTGTTCTAGAATAGTGGAGGAATGGGGTGTTCTAGATGTTGTGGAAGAATTGGGTGTTCTAGAATAGTGGAGGAATGGGGTGTTCTAGATAATGTGAAAGAATTGGGTGTTCTAGAATAGTGGAGAAATGGGGTGCTCTAGAATTGTGGAGGAATGGGGTGCTCTAGAATAGTGGAGGAATGGGGTGCTCTAGATGTGGAAGAATTGGGTGTTCTAGAATAGTGGAGGAATGGTGTGTTCTAGAATAGTGGAGGAATGGGGTGTTCTAGATGTTGTGGAAGAATTGGGTGTTCTAGAATAGTGGAGGAATGGGGTGTTCTAGAATAGTGGAGGTATGGGGTGTTCTAGAATAGTGGAGGAATGGGGTGCTCTAGAATAGTCGAGGAATGGGGTGTTCTAGAATAGTGGAGGAATGGGGTGTTCTAGAATAGTGGAGGAATGGGGTGCTCTAGAATAGTGGAGGAATGGGGTGCTCTAGAATAGTGGAGGAATGGGGTGCTCTAGAATAGTGGAGAGAATGGGGTGTTCTAGAATAGTGGAGGAATGGGGTGCTCTAGAATAGTGGAGGAATGGGGTGCTCTAGAATAGTGGAGGAATGGGGTGCTCTAGAATAGTGGAGGAATGGGGTGCTCTAGAATAGTGGAGGAATGGGGTGCTCTAGAATAGTGGAGGAATTGGGTGCTCTAGAATAGTGGAGGTATGGGGTGCTCTAGAATAGTGGAGGAATGGGGTGCCTGGTTTCTCTCTTCTCCCTCAGTACACTCAGGTGTTAGGTAGAGGAAGTAATCTTCCTTCCTCCTGGCACACAATTACCTCTCCTCTGCTGTTTGCTCTAATGGCTCTTTCTGCTGGGATTGGTGATGAGACAGTGTTTTTGATGGGTATGGGATTATATTAATTATTTTACTCTGGCCGTTTAAAAAAAAAAAATCTGTAAACTCCCGGTCTTATGATTAATTGTCCTTGGAAATTAGCCCGGGTCTCGCTTTAATTTTTACTCCTATGAATATTCATTCATGTTAACTCTCCCCTATTCTTTTTTTACAGCCCACCTTTCTGAAGCACATCTTTTGAATATTCATTGTCTGGTTGAAAAATGGGTGCAGACTTGTGGCTTGCATGAGAGTGGTGACTCGGATATCACTAGAAATACATATCTGGAATTAAAAGATGTGCTTTGGGTCATAAATAATATTTACAGGAGGTCATCAGGTGAAGTAAGAACGCTGGTATTTATATAACGTCTCATGTTTTAGTCTGGATGTGTTGGGAATATGCAAAGGAGAGCCTGGGCTTTTGTTTTCTTCGACAAGGGAGGAGGAGTCACATTTCATTCCATTTCTATTTTTTTAACCCTTGTGATAAATGGCAAGTTGAATAATTAGGATATAATCACATTCAGCATATTGTTATACGATAATGTGCAGATCTCAATATCCCCTACCAAAAGAAAAAAGCATCTACCAAAAGAATACATTTGAGTAATAACATGGTAATTTACACTAATGTCTAAATCATATTAACATTATGCTATTCCTGTGTTGTGCAACAGCAGACAATTTCATTGACCAAAGGTACAAGGTGGAAATCCTCATGGGCTCTTGTCCAGTATCTTCTCTAAACAGTAGTAATTTTCCATGTTTTTTTATGGATAAATAATAAAAAATAAAAAAAAGTTGGTAAACATATCTTGTACATCTACCACTCACGAAATGGGAAAATATACTTGAAGTTTAGTAAAAAAGGAGATCTCTTTGAGGTTCCACAGAGTTATAATAGTATTTTGTGAGTTTTAATAGCATTGTGAGTGTTGTCATAGCTTTGTCAGAGTTGTAATAGCATTGTGTGTGTTGTCATAGCATTATGTAAGTTGTAATAGCATTGTGTGAGTCGTAATAGCATTGTCAGTGTTGTAATATCATTGTCAGAGTTGTAATAGCATTGTGTGAGTTGTAATAGCATTGTCAAAGTTGTAATAGCATTGTCAGGGATGTAATAGCATTGTGTGAGTTGTAATAGCATTGTCAGAGTTGTAATAGCATTGTGTGAGTTGTAATAGCATTGTCAAAGTTGTAATAGCATTGTCAGGGATGTAATAGCATTGTGTGAGTTGTAATAGCATTGTCAGAGTTGTAATAGCATTGTCAGGGTTGTAATAGCATTGTGTGAGTTGTAATAGCATTGTCAGAGTTGTAATAGCATTGTGTGAGTTGTAATAGCATTGTGTGAGTTGTAATAGCATTGTCAGTGTTGTAATAGCATTGTCAAAGTTGTAATAGCATTGTCAGAGTTGTAATAGCATTGTGTGAGTTGTATTAGCATTGTCAGAGTTGTAGTAGCATTGTCAGTGTTGTAATAGCATTGTCAGTGTTGTAATAGCATTATGTGAGTTGTATTAGCATTGTCAGAGTTGTAATAGCATTGTGTGAGTTGTATTAGCATTGTGTGTGTTGTAATAGCATTGTCAGGGTTGTAATATTATTGTCAGAGTTGTAATAGCATTGTCAGAGTTGTAATAGCATTGTCAGGGTTGTAATAGCATTGTGTGAGTTGTAATAGCATTGTGTGAGTTGTAATAGCATTGTCAGTGTTGTAATAGCATTGTCAAAGTTGTAATAGCATTGTCAGAGTTGTAATAGCATTGTGTGAGTTGTATTAGCATTGTCAGAGTTGTAGTAGCATTGTCAGTGTTGTAATAGCATTGTCAGTGTTGTAATAGCATTATGTGAGTTGTATTAGCATTGTCAGAGTTGTAATAGCATTGTGTGAGTTGTATTAGCATTGTCAGAGTTGTAATAGCATTGTCAGTGTTGTAATAGCATTGTCAGTGTTGTAATAGCATTGTCAGGGTTGTAATAGCATTGTGTGAGTTGTAATAGCATTGTCAGAGTTGTAATAGCATTGTGTGAGTTGTAATAGCATTGTCAGAGTTGTAATGCTCGCCTCCCTACCACTGAGGAAGTACAGTTCCCGCTCAGCCCAGTCAAAACTGTTCGCTGCTCTGGCCCTCAATGGTGGAACAAACTCCCTCACGACGCCAGGACAGCAGAGTCAATCACCACCTTCCGGAGACACCTGAAACCCCACCTCTTCAAGGAATACCTAGGATAGGATAAGTAATCCTTCTCACCCCCCTTAAATGATTTAGATGCACTATTGTAAAGTGGCTGTTCCACTGGATGTCAGAAGGTGAATTCACCAATTTGTAAGTCGCTCTGGATAAGAGCGTCTGCTAAATGACTTAAATGTAATGTAATGTAAATGTGATAGCATTGTCAGGGTTGTAATAGCATTGTCAAAGTTGTAATAGTATTGTCAGTGTTGTAATAGCAGTGTGTGAGTTGTAATAGCATTGTCAGAGTTGTAATAGCATTGTGTGAGTTGTAATAGCATTGTGTGAGTTGTAATAGCATTGTCAGAGTTGTAATAGCATTGTCAGTGTTGTAATAGCATTGTCAGTGTTGTAATAGCATTGTCAGAGTTGTAATAGCATTGTCAGGGTTGTAATATTATTGTCAGAGTTGTAATAGCATTGTCAGGGTTGTAATAGCATTGTCAGGGTTGTAATAGCATTGTGTGAGTTGTAATAGCATTGTGTGTGTTGTAATAGCATTGTCAGAGTTGCAATAGCATTTTATGAGTTGTAATAGCATTGTGTGTGTTGTAATAGCATTGTCAGGGTTGTAATAGCATTGTGTGAGTTGTAATAGCATTTTATGAGTTGTAATAGCATTGTCAGAGTTGCAATAGCATTTTATGAGTTGTAATAGCATTGTGTGTGTTGTAATAGCATTGTCAGTGTTGTAATAGCATTTCCAGAGTTGTAATAGTATTGTCAGAGTTGTAATAGCATTGTCAGAGTTGTAATAGCATTGTGTGTTGTAAGAGCATTGTGTGAGTTGTAATAGTATTGTTTGTGTTGTAATAGCATTGTCAGTGTTGTAATAGCATTGTCAGTGTTG